>NC_045156.1:4992958-5165458 GCF_900700415.2 Clupea harengus | reverse complement strand
GTAGTGCTTACTCCAAGGTCTCCTAATTTACCGTAATTTCCTGACTATTAACTGCAAAGAAAAGATTGTCATTGAAAAAGCACAACACAATAAACAAAAAAAATCATCAAAACTAGGTCACCAGGGGATCGATTAACGTATCGGCTTGACTGTTTAGAATCCATTCCCACACCATGACACTAAATAAATGCTCAAGAAATGGTTTTCACTGTGAATGGGAATGGGGTAGTTGTGTGTGTGTGTGTGTGTGTGTGTGTGTGCGTGTGTGGGGAAGGTAGGTAGGTGTAGTATTTCTCGCACCACAAGTATATGGAATGACGCTCAATAGACTGTGGTTAATACTGCATAAATGACTGTTTCAATACATTGTCATAGCCTAGCACATAATTTTCTCAGAAATCCTGATGACTACAGAACAGTGAGCCATCTTTTGAAGGACAATGTCAGATGGGTCACTGGAGAGGTGAACATCTGAACTCCTGCATCCTGTTCAGGACTGAAATCACGATGCAATTAGTACTCAGCATTGACTGACTCCAGTGATATAAACATTTCAGTGAGACAATTATTAATAAACAGTGAATCAGAAGCAAGAAGCTGACATAAACCGAGTGTTTGGGACTTGCCCGTGAATCACACTACAGGAAACTTGTACACAACCACACTTGGCAACGCAGCAAATACAATGCGCTTGAGGGCCAGAAAACTGCTTTAAAAGGAAATGCTATCTTGAGTGGATACGAATGATATTTTTGGGTCACTTGAAAGGGGAACAAGTTTCTTTCATTTCAATTTTCCGACTTTCCGATCAGTCCCTGGATCATCATAAATAGCGTGACGGCCACAGAGAAAAAAAATGCTTACTTGATGTATAGTGGAACATGTGACTGAATTCCTCTTGCAGTATAATCAAAAATGTTAGGCAATGGAAATACCATCAGTTTAACAGTTGGATGCTGACTACACAAAAAAATCATCAAGTTTCAATCAAGTTTATCAGACTTGGCCTCCTGCTGGAGTTTCGGACGTAGAGGCACTTTTGCTACTCAAATGACCTGTTTATTTGAGAAACACTGAGGTGTTCTGGTTGTTGATAAAGCATGGCATTCCACATGCAGATTCCAACCAGGAGTCAGTGGCTGCTAGGAGACGTTTTTCTTCGTTTTGTTTCCGACTTGTGGTTGAGTTCAGCTTCTATAACAGGCAAGCAGTGGTTTCAGGAATGCCCAACTGTGTGGTATTTTGACTCTTTGAGTGTAAGGTGTGAGAATGACACACTGTGATAAAATGGTGCTCAAAAGCTCTCTGCAGAGAGGTGCTGGCAGAGTTTGACCTATTACTGCAAGCTGCTGTGGGAATCTCAAAGCAACCCAGCTTTTTTTTTCACTTGCTTGTTTGAGAGAAGCATGACATTATTGTTGTCCACACAAAAAGGTTAAATACATTGTTTTTGCGTTTCTGCAACCACAAATACATACTGATGAAGGCATCTGCAACAGTCAAGCTATGGTTTAAACTTGAATGGTGCACTTATAGTAAGTATTAACTGTATAAACTGGAGCTGCTATGCATGGAAGCATTTGAGAACTAAACTAATACAAAAAGAATCAAGAAGTCATCGCCATTTCTCATATCACCTCTGAACTGCTGTGTTTTGCATGCCCAATTGACTCAGTATGGCCTCGATGTGGTCTTAAAGTCAGAGTCTGAACAGTTTACAGACCTTTGCACAGCTACTGCATGGCACTGATGCAAATCTCTCCACATCACCTGTCAGTGAATCTGGCACCCAGAGAAGCTCAGCTCAGCTTCTAGTAGTGACCAAGAGCCTTGTCAGAGTGTCCCTGTGCCATGTGGTAAATATTGACCTAGTTGTGGCCAGGCCTGCCAGGAAATTGTCTGAAGTGCAGCCAAATTTTACATCTGGCATTTGACATTTCTATTCGGACATTTATTGGAGGTGGAGAATCTGTGTGAAACAAGAGGTGCATTTAATTACTTTACAAGCTTCATTAAGGTTTTAAAATCCAGAAAGAGTTTTGTTTTGGGGGCTTCTATGAGGCGCCTCCCCAAACCATGGTGTGCTTACTGGTCAAATGAAGATTAATCAGAGTGACCTGAGGAGAGGAGCTTTTTATTTTCCTTTGCATTGCACTGTCTACATTGGACTTGATGCTTTACATGATACTACTCAGTCATGGCTCAGTAAACAGTGTGTGTGTGTGGGTGCGTGTGATAGAGAGAGAAGGGAGGGTATCCTGCTTTCCGCATTTAAATAATGTGAATGTATTACAGTCAGAGGCGCTGATGAGTTTATGTGGTCTTCGTGTGCGTAAAGGGATGAACAATGTCCCTGGAGAAAACGCTTTTTTCTGCACTTTATGTGCGTCTTCTCCCGGGACACGTTTCTCTGTGGCATATTTCGGAGATGCATCATCTCCCAGTTTCAAAACCAGCGTTGTGAGTCATCCACCTCTGTACTTATAAACCACCACGACAGGGCAGTGAGAGCTCACAGCTGTGCACAAGTCAAGGGGCCCAGCTCAGAAAACACAGCTTGAACCTTACAAGCAGCGCGAACAGTCACAGTTTAATACATTTACTTACTGACAGAACCGTTTTGGGCTTTCTTGAAGATGGGTTGCTTGTTTCAGGTTGTTGTCATTTCGGCCGTTATTCTCTCCACGACGTCATTGACAGTGATGGAAAGACGGGATCAGTTTGTGGAAGCCACGGTAAGTGTTGTTCACCCGCCGGTTAACATCCAACTTTCCAGCTGCAGGCCGTGTTCTTGCGAGTCTTGAATATTTCAGCGCACGTAAATCCCTAAGTATCCGTGAATGTGAAATAAAACAATGTAGCTATTCTAAGAGGCGTGTAACGTTAGTTATAACTGCACCAAAGAAAACTTTTATTTTCAAATAAAAAACAAAGCAAAAAAGTTAAATTCAGCATCAAATTCACTTCTTATAACATAAACCAATTTACATTTGCAGATTCACAATAGAATGTTGAATGAAAGATGGACGCTCTAGGCAATGCATGTATAAACAGCTATCACTAACATTCCTATTAGGCTAGTTAATCACTGAAGAAGTCTCTGCATAGTCTACATATAAAAACAGAATTAAGTCGCTGTCTATTCAGGTCATGATTTTTCCACAGATATTTTTTAAACTATTTTTCTGTCCCTAGAAATATCTGAAAAGGTATGGCTACTTGAGCACTCCCTTGGACCTGCATGCAGCGAATGACCTGAGTTCAGAAACGGTTAAGGAAGCCCTCAGGTAGGCTACCAAATGTCGAAAACTGTGGAGGTTTTTATGAGACGGCACACTGCCCCCATGTGCTTTCCTCACTGCTGAAGTTTTCTTAAACTTTTTATGAGCAGGTTTATTGCAACATTTCTTTAGCTTGCAAACCTTTGTAGTTTTGGTGCACTGATGAGTTTGCCTGCCTTTTAAGTAAGCCTATTGGTATCTCTGTTCCACCAGAATCTTCCAGAGGGTGTCAAGCCTGCCGGTCACAGGAAAGGTTGACAGAGCCACCATTGAGAAGATGAGAGGACCTCGCTGTGGTGTTGAAGATCCTTTCAATCCGAAGGCCATGAAATACAGACGCTTTGGTGGTAAGAGTTCTTTCTTTTTTTTAAATAAAGTAATTAACAGGAATGTAGTGGTTAAAGATGCAGGATGTATAAACACAGCTTACATGGTATTTATAGAATACACTCACATGAAAAACCTCATAACTTAAGGTATTTGACCCTTTTGAATGACAGGATTTAGATCATGGCCCAGTTACTCCAATTACTTTTCGGAGAGCAGCTAGCTGGCCCCAAAATCACTTTAGCTGTTACCACAGTGATGCACAGTATCACAGGATTCCTTAATTGATGGCCTTAATGTGATGCACCTCCTTCACTCATTATGCCTTCCTAGTTGAGCTCTCCTTTGGACAGATAAGAACAGAAGGCTTGAAAACTGATTCTGCACCTGCTGGAAAGGCATGATTATTGTAATCATTCATAATGCTGACATTTCTACCATGAGCAATGGGTTTATAATATTTAAAATGAGCAGGGTCTGCTTTAGGCAAGATAGGAAAATGTGTTTAACTATGCATCAATGTTGGAAGTGGCTCCTATAGTATAGGTACAAATAGAGTGTGAGTAGTGTTGTTGTACTTCTGACACTTAGTCTACATTAACAGCACACTTTTCAGCACACATTTGCTCTTACTTACATGCGTACAGCTTTACTCCAACACTGAAGCCACACACTTTATGTGGACAGCATGCTTCACAGAACGCACAGCTCTGAAACTCCACAGCTCTGCTGTTCAGTCCACATACAGTAAGTAATTATGTTTGTGTTCACAGGAGCCTGGCGTAAAAGGAACCTGACGTACCGTATCTTCAACTACACACCTGACCTGGGCAAAGAGGGAACCCAGAGGGCCATCCGCTCTGCTTTTAAGTACTGGAGTGATGTAGTCCCGCTCAGCTTCAAGGAGGTGTCGTACGGCCGCGCCGACCTCAGGATCTCCTTCCACGACGGAGGGAAAAGCCTTTGCTCCTTACCCTTCGACGGGCCGGGTGAGCCGCACTTTTAAAACTATAGTCAGTTTGACCAATCGGATGTCCAAGTCGACTGACAGTGTTTGTTTTACCTGACTATGAGGATAGTTGCCTCAAAGAGTATTCATGGCCTTGCTTAGATCTTCTGCCTGTCACACACCAGTGGTGTTATGATGTGGTTTCAAAGCCAGTCTGTTCCACGCATGCTTATTTGAAAATTCCAGAGTGAAACGCTGGTTCCTTTTAAAACAAAAATATTTTTTTTAATTTTCAGAAAGATAAATATTCACTCTCATTTCATGGGGAATTGTGCAGGAAAAATAACATTTACAGCAGGATAATTCCATGCTTGCAGTATTGCTGAAATAAAGCAAGTGCATGCGCTGTTGCTGCAATTATGCTTAGCTTTCCTAACCATCTCAACCGGCTCCACAGGAATCTTACCTTCTCTAGATCTCTGACAACAGTGATGGTTAAGCAGTCAGTAGGCACAGTATTATATCCTCCCTTGCATACACAAAGCTGAATTGCTGTGGCACAGGGTTTTATTCAACAACTGAATTTCTCTCTTAGGTCGCGTCCTTGCTCATGCTGAAGCCCCACCCTCAGGTATCATACACTTTGATCTGGATGAGGATTGGACGGAGGGCAAGTACTCAGGCACCAACCTGCGAATTGTAGCTGCTCATGAGATTGGCCACGCCCTGGGTTTGGGGCATTCCCAGTTTACCAGCGCGCTGATGGCTCCTCACTACAGAGGCTACTCCTCCTACTTCAGACTGCATTACGATGACATCAGAGGCATACAGGCCATCTATGGTGAGTGAATGGTCTAAGTTACAAGAACACTGTTGTCCTTTGCACATTAGGTCCTTTATAGAGCGCCGCAAAAGGACCAATCAAAAACAGTCATTGACTGTCAGAGCTCATATCCATTCCATGCCAATCATACATTATTCTAGCCTATTGATAATGGTCTGCCTTTACCAACTAGAGAAGTAAGAATATCATGGCAGATTTTTTTTCCTTTTCTTCCGTACCCATGTGTGTGTACATGTGTTTGTGATAGGGGACAGAGGGTTCAGTAAAGAGACATGTGTGACTTAAGTCCCCCTCTCATTCCCTCTTTTCCTTTAGGTAAACGAGATACGGAGGACTCCAACTCTGTTGACATTTCACCATCTACACCTGCCCCTACCCCCACATTGTCTGAAGCACCAGACCCTTGCAGTGCCAAACTAGATGCTATCATGCTGGGTACGATTGCTACCTCTTTTAAAGTTAGTTTTGTGTCCACACATCCAAAAAACTTTGAATAGGTGCACGCTCGAAGTGGTGAACAAAGAAACAAGGTAATGATTGGCACACTGAGGAAGATCCTTTGGGTTAGAAACGCTGCAATAAATTACCTGGGAGATTCAACTGCGTGCCACTTCTTATCTTGTACCTAAGGTTGCTGCCTCATCCATGTAAGCTATCGGGTAGTAATTGCAGTACTTAGTTACCCGGAGACGTTAAATCTATTTTGCTCCTAAACAATCATGTTTGATTTTTCACTGCCGTGAAGTATGTTGTATTTAATGAATTGATCTGCTGGCTTGCAACAACACTTCGCCCCTTTTTACCAATAATAAAAAAAAAACATTCTTGTTCGTTTGGCAGGTCCCTGGAGGAAGACCTTTGCCTTCAGTGGAGACTACTTCTGGACAGTGGGTGATGCTGGGTACAATGAACCAATCAGGATCAACCTGCTGTGGAAGGGCCTGCCTGGGAACATCAATGCAGCTGTTCACTCTCAGAGGACCAACAAGACCTTCTTCCTCAAAGGTACTGCCGTCTTTTCTCTTCACTGAAAAATACATTTAGATTCATATGTTTATATTTAGATGCACATACATATGCACACAGATGAAATCAGAGACCACAGAAAAAAACAAGACACGAGATCAAAGCCATAGTTAAGAAAAAAATAACAATATTGTAATATTTAAAGGAAATTATAATAATTGAATGGATACTTCAAGTCAAACTGCTACTGGGATTAACATGTGGAAATGTAACATATTGTTTAAGATTAGATTTGTCCTTTCTTTGCATTGCAGGAAGCAAAGTATGGAGGTACACAGGCCTACGTCTGGACTATGGATACCCCAAGGCACTGACAAAGCTCTCGCCCAACATTGATGCCGCTCTGTATTTGGAGAAAAACAAGAAGATCATCTTCATTAAGGTAACAAGGCAATCCAAAAGAGATAAAGACACACACATGCAACCACTGAATATTCTCAAACAAGGTTTCCCCCTCTATTTCTCTATAGGGCTCAGTTTACTGGCAGTGGGATGAGATTTCCTACACAAACATGAGCATCTACCCCAAGCCTATATCCAATCTTTTCACTGGTGTGCCAAGCAACCCTGATGCAGCTTTCACCTGGAGAAATGGCAAGATTTTCTTCTTCAAGGGTAACAAGTACTGGCGCCTGAACCATCAACTCAAGGTTGACAGCGGCTACCCACTCAGCATCCAAGAGCGGTGGATGCAGTGCAACTATTAATCCACTAGTGGGCGTCAGAGACCATTTTCAGCAGCTGGAGTTGCCAGCTGATTGTGGAGACTACAGTTCCCATAGTTCATAGCGTTGACAAGGAGAGACCTGTTGGCTTGAGAGCAGAGGTTAAATTGGTGTTTCAGTGGTTAGGACACTTCCTATCACTGAAGGTGGTTTTCACTGTGATTCTTTTTTAAGTCAGTCTTCTCCTTTTTGAAGTTACAGATCAGTTCTCTTTTTCACTTTTTGCAAGACCCGTATATAAGGGCTGGGAAGTGTTGGCAATTGTTGGGGTAATTCAAAATCAGACCTTAATATAAGCGATCACAATTCAGATTCAGAAATAAGATTTTATTATATTTTGATTCCAGTGATACAACCAGCTTCATTGTAAATGTGTTTTTCTGTGGTGAAACTGATGGAGCTTATGCTAACGACATGTTCTGATTTTGAGAGTGTCCTAAGATTGACTTTTTTCATAATGACAAAGACTAGATGGCGTTGTACAAATATTTTATAATGTAATTCCATACAAGCAGGACTTGTTAATGCCAAGAATCTAGAACCTTCCTCTTTCCTATTGTAGCATCTGTGTGTGTGTGTGTGCGTGTGTGTGCTTGCTTGCTCTTGAGCAGTGTTTTTTTTTCATTAAGGGCTGTTATGTTTTGACCATCACAGGCCTTGTTCTTCCAGAATACTCCTTGCAATGGTTTGCTGTTGTCTGATGACTCATTACTTTCTAACTCTCCTGAAGTCCTGCTTTGGGTGTCTGCTTCTGGGACATATTGAGAGCTCATGTCACCATGTAGGAAACCTAAGGGAAATATCTTTTAAATCATCTCCTTGCTACAAAATGAAAAAGTCCAAAACAGTCCAAACACTTCAATTTGTTTGCGCTCTCTCTCTATGGTCTTATTTGACGTGTATTGAAACCTAAATGTTTGTGAAAAGGGAGTTATGAGGTGCTGCAGTGCTACCATAGAGCCAGCTGTATGCCTGCTATGTCTGTAGCCGCTTCATGGAGTTATTTGGCTAACTATATAGCTAGTTATTTCAGGACAAAAAAGTTCAGCCCATGTACAGGATGAGTTAAGGAGTCTGATAACATAAGTTCATATATACTGGTAAATACAGGGTTAACGCATTCATTTGATCCCTGTTCTGGGACTACGATTGCGGCAAGTAGTCAAATAATTCATGAAATATTATTTGATAAAGCTCCAGTAATTCAATGATGAGTCATATTCCAGTACTTGCCTTCTCACAGACAAGAGCCATTACAATGTGAAAGGGGTATTCTCTTCAGGAAGCTTCACTGTCTACTTTATTTTTAAAATCAGCTTCATGAGCTTTATTGTTTTGCTTATTGATCTTGAGTTGCCATTTTGCTGTACAAGTTTGTTAGTATTTTAGGATTCAAGGGACTCAAGAGTACACTTTGAGAGCACTGTTATCAATCAAAGGTTATTCATTTCTGTACGTGTAATCTGTTTTGTGTTGCCAATATGCCTGTAAGTGAAAAACAATCTATTTCAAAATGTACCTCAATAAATTTTACAACCACATCTGGTCCTGAGACAAGACTGGTGTCATTGTGGAGTCTGCTCACGAACAGATAATGACATAAAAGGAAATGAACTGTGTCACATACTGAGACAGGCCATGTGTTGCTGTGCAACAAACTTTCATAGCTGCCACACCAGAACCAACCTTTCGTCCAATCACAGAGCAGCATTACACCCCCATCCCCCCTAGAATCACTGCTTTTGAGACCCTCTCTATTTGCTTGCAGTTGGCAGCAGCTGTTGCTAGGTAACCAGTTGAGGAAAGTAGCAACATTCATTAGCTGAGCAAAAAATGACAAAGGGCTCAAGTCTTGTTTTATCAAAGGTTGTTTCTTCAACATTTCCTATTAACATTTCTGTACAGATTTGGGATAGTTATGGGAGCAAGGTCCATGTATTTTTTATACAAATAAAATACAAATAGAATAAAGTCAAACAAAATTTAAAAAAGAACACACCACATGCTTTAGTAATCTACAATGTTCAGACCCATATGCTGAAACCTCTTTTTCACTGACAAGATTCCCCAACACTATTACTTGTATAAATTACAAAATAACTTTCTTTTCTTCTATAATAGTTGATGAAAAACTGCAGTAACAACATAACAACAAGCAAAACAGAGCAATGCAAAGTAACGAATGTAGTTCCATGGATAGATTTTTTTCAGTCTTAATGCTACAGCTGTTAAACCTGTTACGCCTACTGTACATTCTAGCTAATGTTGTGTATGCTAGCTACTGTTCATCTCATTAAAATGTCCAGGCTTAACCATGTTACTCATGATCCAGCATTTACAAAATGGCTGCTAATGCTCAGCCCTGAGATTTTCTATCACTGAGGCCTGCACGGTGACTGCTTTGCTCATATAGACCACATTGTAAGGTGTTTCACTGAGTTTAACAGTCACATACAAATGACTGGACAGAACCAGAAATAAAATTGAATGCATATCCACACATTTGTTCCCATGTGTACAGACACAGACTACAGGCACACACACACTAAAACTGGCACTAGTGAGGATGGTGTGAGACTACCTTCATCAGTCTGTGCACTGCTCATTTCTCGTTACTGACATAAGCACCAGGGCAAGATTCTAGGAATCCAAGATCCAAGCAAAACTCTCAAGCTGACAGATGTCCCAAGACATCATTTCCTTCATGAAAGGTTCCAAAAACAACTAGCTGAGCTGTTTGTCAAAGGAAGGGCAGGCATGTAGAGGGGTAAAAAAATCATCACTTCATGCCATTTTGGCAATTTAATGTAAGGGTTGTGGTATTTTCACTGCATTCATTTTTGCACCTCTATATTTAGGGTGATGCCTGAATGTGAATATCCCATCCTCTCATGCACATAAAGCGACACACAACCAATCACACACACACAACTCTTTTCACACAGACTTGCTGCAGTTTGCGGCCAAAAAAACATGGCCGGGTTTGTTCACAGAGTGGTTCAAACAGACACGTCACACGTCAGTCACTGACAGCCAGGGGAACTGCACTGCAAATGTAGGCTTCTGTCCTCCTCTCTCATCAGTCTACTGCTCCACTGCTCTCGCACAAAACCCCAGTCCACAGGTCCACTGACACAGCTCAAGAAGTGGACCACACAATCTGGGTGAGGATGACGGACTACAAGAGGGAGATGTGATTCTTCCATTCAGTTCCATTAAAACAGCACAATTAACAGAGATGATGTGATGGAGTATTGACTGACAACAGCCAGAGCGTTTTTTTTTTTTCCTTCCAGTCTACGATGTTAAGGACAGCACTTGATAAGGTGATGTTTTTTTCCGTTTGTAAAGGATCTTTTCCAGGACGTAGCGAGCGGGGATTTCTGAGGGAAAGAGCACGTGCAGGAAATGGGAAGGGGCGGGGTCTTCAGAGGGACTCCTCCTATGCGTCCAATCAGACTCGTATGACAGGCGTGGTGGCAGTGAGGGGGACGGTGGAACCCGTCTCATAGTCAAAATCGATCATGGTGTGGTTGGCAGTGCCCAGGCTGCTGAGAGAAGTCCCTGTGCCCATCTGACGATCCCGCAGACTTTGTAAGTAGCTCTGAGAGAGCGAGACAGAGGAAGAGAGAGAGAGAGAGAGAGAGAGAGAGAGAGAGAGTTGGAGTTGTTAACTCTCTTGTAATATAGCCACTAAGATAATATCATTTTCTCTACGACAATCTCCACCTGGTCTGGTCTTTTGAGAAAACACAGCAGATTGCAGTAACTTTTATCTGTTTTCACTTGATGTCACCGTGAGCAAATTCCATGACAACCTATTTTTCCAGAGATGAGCTGGCTAAGATATACTGTGCAGCTGGGGCTCAAACTGGGAAATCATTGCCGAGTACGTTTTCTCTTCAAGCCAGTCCTTCAAACCTTTACTTTTAAATGAATAGTTTGTCAAAAAAAAGTTACACTACATTATAAAGTATCCATTTAGCTACAGATGTCTGTTTACAGGTGTTGCCTCTTAGGCAGCAAACAAATAATGAACATTCATGACAGGGGAGGTAGGTACTGAATGGCTGCCGCTGACTAACCGGCGCAAGCAGGTCTCCGGCGTAGCGTTTGACGGGGGTGGGCTTGCGGCGGTACGTTCCCTCCTGACCGCAGCCCTGCTGCCGCTTCTTAGCGTCTTTCTGCCTGATCCGCATCAGCTGCACCCTCTTCTGCCTCCTGCTGATGATGACTGGGAGAGAGAAAGGTGACCAAGACAAATAGAGTGTATATCAGTGCATGATACTCTGTACATGAAATGGTATGTACACGTGTCATTGTATAAACTCTACACACATGCTAAGACTTCACATTACATTCTATTTTAGACAATAACCAGTAAAGCACACAAATGCTTGACTGTTACTACTAGCCTTGACACCCTTTCACTCTTCATCAAAGTGTGCCACTAGTTCCTGGCAAATTTTTTCATTTTTGGTTATTTAAGCTTTATTTAACCATGAAGCCCCTTGAAATGTGGGGGAGAAATGTCTTTTTCTCTTAGGGACACCTAATATTAACATCACCAGTAGTTGATGCAGTAAACCAAACGTCTCCCTCACCCTCTGTATGGGAGAAGCCCTCAGCCGTGAGCTTCCACTGCACCAGCACTCCCATGAAGCTTAGCGTGGGCCAGATGCCCAGGATGACCCAGCTGTACCAGCAGAGCGGGGCCGGCGCGGTCTCCAGACGCAGGCAGTCGTACACGTACGTGGCCAGCGCCAGCATCTCCACAAAGTAGTCGGCGCAGATGGTCATAATGGCCGCCCCAAAGACGGCCGTGGAGAGGATGGTGAAGAGGCGCTGCCACTGGAGGGTCAGCACGGCGCACAGCATGCCCGTGCCCAGCAGAGCACCCAGGGGCACCTGAGACGGCACACACCGGAGGGGGCAAGGAAGGGTTAGACGAGGCGTACTGACCACACACATCTGATAACAAATTTACATTCAACACGTGAGTATAGGAGACTATTTTAGAGTATAAGCCAAAACATCACAATAACAAATTCTTATAGAAGACACTGAAGTATTTTAGAGAAAAAGGCAGTCATAGTATATTGAGTATATTTGGAATAATAGTAAATTAAAATAAAATAATAAAAGACAGAGTCTGCAATTCTGGCGAAAGGTTGTTGAAAAAATTACACCCATCTCTTCCATTCTCCTGAAGCAACATGCTGATTGGCTGGAACTGTTTATAGCTCAGTCGCAACCACTATGTTTGTCTCCTATTTACAGAACCAGGACTGTCTACGAACAGCAGAGTTTTTTTGAGCGTACACACAGAACTGACAGCTAGAGGACTGCGAGGAGTGTATTGGATTAGAATCGCAGACACTGTCTTTAATACTCTATATATTGGTTACGTATAAAGACATGCACCGAATATCCTACATACGTGTTTAATCAACATTAACCCTTATCTCCTGTAGCTGAACTGAATTAGTGTACGTGAAACCAGGACCATAGATGATGCTCTCATATGGCCACTGATACAAAGTGTGGGTCTACCTTATGTCGTTAAAGATATACAATAACTGACTACAATCAGCCTTCAACTGGCTACTCTGACCAAAGACACTGAGCATAGTGTTATCAAAGGTCAAGGTCATGCATTCATTCCTCAGCAAGGTCAGTTTTAGATAAAATGACTGAGCTTATATGGGGACAATAAGTTTGTTAGGGTCTTCAAAGCAATTTTATCTGGGGCATGAAAAAACCACAAACAGCCCCCTGAGCAGACAGGCGATGGGTCAAGCTCCTGTAGGGCCTCTCCTTACCCAGACGGTGGTGGGTGTGTAGAACTGGTATGTCACCAGCAGGGCGGCGAGAGCGAGCAGCAGGCCCAGCAGCAGGCCGGTCATGAAGAGCCCCACGCTGCGCACCAGCATGGTGACCAGGCCGCAGAGCAGGCCGATTCCCAGGCCGATGCCCGCGCTGGCCTCCACGCTCAGCTGGGTGTCCAGCACCCGCTCCTTGTGGCACAGCAGGAAGATGATGACCGATCCGAACATCAGGCCAGACAGGAACATGATCGCCTTGAAGCAGCGGTAGCCTGAGGAGAGGGAGACCGGGGGGTCAGGATAAAACACAATTACACTGGGAATAACACAAATGCCATTATTACCAGGCCTGGGAGGAGGACAAGAGAAAGTGTCGGACAGGGAACTACGTTTCCCAGTGTACCATGGTCTCAGCTCTCATAGAGCACATAAGCAAATCAATTCTATGCCTTCATTGTGCTATATGTGGCTTTGGGCTAAGGAGTTTGCAAAATCACTAAGTAAGCCAATAAATTGAAATGTGATGGGAAAGAGAGGCACAAGAGAAACGGTGTGTGTGTGTGTGTGTGTGTGTGTGTGTGTGTTGTGTTTTTGTTGTGTTGTTTGTGTGACATTAAGAGAGAGAAAGAAACAGAGGGAGAAAGGAGTGATTTGTTGTCATGGAGAGAGAGAAAAAGCCAACAAAAAGAGGGTTTTGGACTTAGCATTCCTTCAATTCAGAGGGGCCGGAGTAGAAGCATTCAATCTTCTGGATGGCCTGTGAGTGTGTTGGGGTGTGAGTAAGTATGGGTGTGAGAGGCAGAGAGTCTTGGTGGGAGGCGGGTGGGGTGGGGGTAATTAAAGGGTCATTACCCTTCATTTGCGAGGCTGTGCAACCTAGGTGTGAAGTCCCTGAGTAGTGGCTCACCCTGGTCTAAAAAGTCAATCACTCCCCCATCCACCGGCCTCTTCATTATTATGTTTATGTATATTGAGAGTGGAAAAGTCAGCTGAGGTCAGGACCCCCCACAGTGAATGGGTGAGCTGCTGCTCTCTATGCGTCAGTTGCTAGTTTATTGGGAATCTGATTTACATTATGACATCACCGAGACGCAAACCAGGAACATATTGTGAGTTACAAATGAGTGTAGGGGAAAGTGTGAGTAAGAGACAGTGAGTAAGAGAGTGTGAGTAAGAAAGAGTGAGTAAGAGAAAGGGAGACTTGGTGGGATAGTTTGTAGTGAAAAAAAAAGTGGGAATATCCTACAACATGTGCTTTAAACAATGACAAAACAAGAGATTAAACTATAACACAAAAAAATCCTTAAAAAAACACATGAAGAAAGAAAAAAAAGACCAGATTTGGAGACAGAGAAATAAAACGACTGTGTGTAATTGAAAGCGTTTAATGTGCTTGAACACTGGCACAGGATTTCCTCCCACATCTGTTCAGGGAGGGCAGATTGCTTACCTCACACAAACAGACCCTTAATCAAGTTTTATTGAGTTAAGATGTGTTAATGACTTCATCTCATTGTGACAAATGCTCCGTATCTCCTGACTAAGCGACTCCCTAATGCTTTGCCTCTGCAGCGTCTACATTATTACCTAATAGTGCTCAAACCTAATTTGGCGATGCTTCGCCTACACTGTCCAACTTAACACTTACGGAGCTGTGGTTTGGACAGGCAAGCATTCAGTGCCATTGTCTACACATGCAACACCAACTTGCATAACTACAGAGGTGTGGTGTTAGAGATATACAGTTCATGTGTGATCTGTCTGCTTTCCTTTATAGAGGAGGCAAAATTGCTGGCAATTAGCCATGGCTGTTCGTGAGAGGAATCAGATGCAGATGCTCCTTCTAATTGTGCTCGGCTGTCAGTAGGGCTGTTCACAGAAGGTCGTGTGATGTGGGGATGTAGTGAGATTCTCATCTGGCATTGTGTAACCATCGCTTATGACACATGTTTTGCTCTTGCATATTTTAAGAACATGTGTTAGAACTTGAAGTTTTACAGATGGGGTAAAAAATGAGATGAGAAATATGAAGTAAAAAGAAAATGTATCAAACTACTACAGTGTTTTCAAAAAGGAAATAGAAATGAAGATGTTAACTTAAGAAAGCCTGTACTGCCACAATGGCAAGAGATCATTCCTTCGCAAAAAACATGCAAAATCTCTGTTCCACAACAATCCTCTCGTCTCCTGACAAGCTGACCTTTGACCTTTGGATGAATCTTACCGAAGAAGCAGTAGATGATGCCAAATAGGCAACACATGGAGCAGATGACAGCAGGGATGACCTCATAGTTCCTCACAATCTCCAGGTGACAGGGGTTACCCGGCAACTCCTCAGGCACCATCCCTTCTGACCCAAGCCCTGATGGGTCGGCCATTTTGGGTGACGAGAGAGATGGGGTGAGGTGGGGGAGGCAGGGTCTAAAGGGATGGGGTCGAGGAAGCTGGAGCGTTATCTTGGATTCATTGCATGGGTGTCAGCACCTACACATAAAGAGATAAAGAAAGAAAGAGAAAAAGAAAGACTTAATACTGTAACTACTATTGGATTTTACTTGGAGTTGTTTTAATTAACAACTGTGGGTGATTCACCAGCTGCCTACAACATGCTGCTTACTGTAATGTACGGCATTTCTATGGTTAGAGCATGAGCTGCTAAACCACTCATGTTGATCAGGTTCAATTTCTAGGCTACACTGATCAGACATTGCACTATTAGAAAATCTAGAATCTATAAAACTTACCTACCTACAAACCTACAATCTAGAACATTTTTCTCCAAAAGTATAATGAAACACACCGAAGGAAAGAGTCAGCTACATGTAGATGAGATTCAGATATACTGGCCTGCCCTAAAGCACAAAACAGGTTTAAGAGAGCCTTCAACCATTTCTCAGAATTCTCTGCACAATAATCACCATACCAGGAAGCTTTGCCTTGAATATAAACCATCCACAAAAGAATCTCGTCTTCCTTCAGGGCTGCACCATCATCTTCATACCAAAGATCCAGTTCCACAAAAACAAAGGAACTAGTAATTACTGCTGTGGGCGTGTGAGGATCATAAAGAACCGAACAAAAAACCTTTCCCCCAATTTACTATTGGTGCCACACAACCTAACGAGACCCTACAGATGGCACCCAGCCATGCCAGGCTGTTTAACCACCTACGGTGATGAAATGCCTGTTCCTCGGACTCCGCGGGCGTGCCACAGCGACACTTCAAAGCGTCTGAGGCAGCATGTGGTCTACCGCGACCCCGCCACCTCTGCTTTGCTCTCTTCAAAGAGGGTGTGAAACCTGCCAGCCAACTGCGACTTTTCCCTTGGGTGTTCAGGTGACCGTGCATGTTTACCCATTTAACTTTAAATACACAGCACACAGTACCCTGTACATCGCATGTAGGCGTATAACACACAATACACTCTACTGTGCACTACATGAAGTGGTGGAAAATGTAACTACCACATCAGCAAGATTGGCCCACTGAGAAAATGTGGACCTACTAAAGGAAACATATTTTCAGGAAGAAGCGGAAAAAAAACCATACAGTAACAACATGGTGCCATGGAAACCACCAGGAAAACATACTGTCTACTGCAATCTCCTAGGATGACCCAGAATAACTGGGACATACCAAACATATGGGCTATAGGTGTATAGGAACAATAACATTTAAATAGATATTTAAACCTCTCAAGGAGGTAGCTGAAGTCATATTCACCATTTGCAAAGTAATTTCTTTCCAAATATTTACATTCTGATACGATTCAAAAGGCTAGTTTATAAAGGAACATATACAGAGAGCTATATTCCAAAATCTCCCATTTCTTCTATTGAAATGCCTGTATATCAAGGATTTACTGTAGAGAAGTTTCACAAACATTGTCAATGGCACCTTTCCACCCAAATAGGCTATTCTGACTGGTCACTGGTAGTTTACAATTCAAAATGCATAGCCAGGTGGTGCTCTGTTTATCACTAAAGCTCAGGCCCTTTCCTGGTGTTCATTTTCATCATGTTGTGTTTGGAAATACATTCATTCTCTTACTCCATTAACACCTCTTTTTTTCCCAAAAACAATGGGGCCAACTGATGCCTTAGAAACCTGTGATTAACTCAACCCAGTTGGAACTGGCTGCATTTGAAAACATGGACAAAGGACTGAACGGTCAAGTTCTCTGTGGAGCTGCGGAGAGCTGTTGTGGATTAGGGGGTTGAGTGAAGGGTTAAATCTGCTCCCTGTGTGTTGCTGGGAGGGGGAGGTACAGGCTGGGGATAAGGGTGGCCTCCTTCTCTCTCTCTCCCTTTCTCTCTCCCTTCCCGACTTTGCTGGAAAGCCTCGCTAATGATCTCACCCCCTTCACGATCCGATTACAACAAACTCACGTTTTCAGGACAGGAGAAAAACAGTCAGGCTCTGGTCTCCCTCCACCTCCTCTCCCTCTCCGTTTCCCCCCTCTCCTCTTTCTTTCTGCCTCTTTTTCACCACACTCTGTCCCACATTAAATGTGACACCGTGTAAAACATCACTCAAGACTTTCTCTCGAGTAAAGCTATTGCCCAATCTCTCTCTCTCTCTGTTGCTCCTAAAACAGGCCATGTCTATACGTTACGACTCTGAGCAGTAGGCTAAAGCGCTGCTCGTCGTGAGTCGACGTGGAAGGAATGAGAGCCTGATTGGAAAGTCGTTTATATGTTCCTTCGCCCCCCCCCCCCCTTCGCAGACGAAGAGAGAGAGAGAGAGTGGCCAAGTCAATCCTGACTCAGTTCCTCTGGTTCCTGTCGGGTCTCCAGTGGACGCTGGCCTCGGTTCTATCCCCCTGTTCTGCTCTTGTTTGCCCAGCCCACACGGATCCAATGGTAATGATCTGGCCATATGAAAGCTCTGGAGTCCCCTGTGTATGTGTGTGTGTGTCTGTGAGCCTTCTCAATGTGTCTGAGAGAAAAAACAGTGGACAATAGTGGCATTAAATCTGACTGAAATGTGATATATTCTTGGTTCTGTGCACGCATGCACGCACACACACACACACGCCTGAGTAACACACAAACACTTGGACCATGGGTAGCATCACAAAGACAGACAAATGAATAGCGTAGCGTCCGTCCACCCAACGACACACATGTTAATTGCACACGAAGCTCACTTGAACACATGCTCACATATGCAAAATAATTCATGTGCGCACACAAGCACAATCCTCACACAGAAACTTTCATCCTGCTGTCACCCATGTGTCTGTCAAGTCTTTGTCCTAACATGTCTCACAAAGGCCAGCTGTGTGTGTGTGTGTGTGTTTGTGTTAGGAGTCCGCCGATGGGAGTATGTCCGAGTGTGTATGCGAGTGCGAATGCCTGTGTGAGTGTCTCTGTGTGAGTATGCATATGTGTGTGTGTGTGAGAGAGAGACAGAGATTATGTGCTGAGAAAGTGTGTGTGCATGACTTAGAGATAATAGATCCTTTATGGGGCTGCACAAAGACTCAGAGCCCCTGCCTTGACCCCTTCTGCATCAGAACAGCAGCCTTACTGGGAGAGAAAGAGGATCAAGCATAAATTGTGTGTGTGAGGGTGTGTGGCAACACGCCTGTAGGAGTGCATATGTGTGTGTCTGTGTTTGTGTGTGTTGTGTGAGTGGTCCGCATAAAAATTAAAATGATACACTGGCAAGCATGAGTGCCTTCAAATGGCTGCAAGTGTTAACTGGTTTACATAGTTTCCTGCAGACTGCACGTTGCTTGGTTTCCAAGTATGCGTGTGTATATGTGTGAGTGAGTGAGTGTGTGTATGTGTGAGTGAGTGAGTGTACGTGTGTGTATATGTGTGAGTAAGTGTGTGTGTGTGTGTGTGTGCACAGTCTTTTTGTGCAACATGTGTGCGTATGTTTTTGGAAACTAGCACAATGCCAGAACTGCCATATCTCTCTCTCTCTCTCTCTCCCTCTCATCCCCTCTTGTGTTACAAAGGACATAATGACATTTTTCCATGTCTTGCCTCAGAGAAATTTGGCATGGACCAGTAGGCCATGGCTCGGATGTAACTAGCCCAGAGGCGGCTCTGGCAAAGGAACTCTGGCTGCTTTAGAGCTGAGCAGCTCCCAGGAGATTCCTGTTGTTTACCCCCTGAAGGAGCAGTCCTTATTATGTCCCATTAAGCAGGGCCTGGGTTTGTGTCTGCATTGGGTGCTCTGATGATACAGTGATAAGACTTACCAGCAGCCCATTGCTCAGTAGCCCCATGTCACGCTGTGTGACCATCATCAAGCAGGAAACGGTGTTTGTGTGTGTGTGTGTGTGGCAAAATCATATTGTGAAAAAGTGTAAAGGTATATACGTTCACTTGCTGTTATATTCATGATTGTGGCCACTGACTCCAGACGCCCTGTCATCTGAACAGCCAAATTGACTACCAAACAATACAATTGTGTATTGTCATCAGCCTCGGAAGTGGCAATGTAGAGAAAGGCCGATATACAGTATTACCACAAACATCAAATATGGTCATGTCTAATAATGCACACTGGGTAGTGTTCTTGAAACTCTTCTCCCAGGTACACTTTAGAAGAACCCCACTTAGCACACTTTATGCACATAAATAAATAAATACATACATTTTAAATAATAATAAACGATAACCAGCAGGAAATGAATCCATGCATTATTGATGATAATAATGGACCTATGAATTATTATTAATATATAATTTAATGGCAATAATCTTTCCATCATTTATTATTAATAACTACTGGTAACAATATGAGTTTGGTGAAAGACTAACCTATGGGCTTCTGTCTGTTTCCCTGACCTTCCCGTCCAACCTCACTTCCACGCCACAAAGTACAGCAGGCTAAGTCTAGGTCGAGACCAGGTCCAGGTTTTTAACATAGCTGAACCAGTGCCACCTCATTCCCTGGCCAGCAGGCCGTGACAAACAGCTGACAGCTGGGCTTGGGTTCGGGCCTCAGGGCCTCCAGCACTGCCTGGACTGAAGCATGACAAGACCCTGAACGACTCTGACCCTATGGCCACATGAGTGACACAGGAGGGAGACAACTGGGTGTTACTAGCTTGAGGTTACCAGGTTACAGAACTACGCAAAGTGGGCTAGACATGATTGCTCATTTGTTTCAGCAAAAGTGTGCCACGCTGCGTTCACTTCCATTGGTAGTCGGCATGTTGCGTCGCTCAGTATTTGCGTAAAATAGACCTCTGGCCTATTTTCGCTCCGCCTAGTTGACGATGCAACTTGTCACTTGTCTCTTGTGGCTGTAAATCGCCAACTCCTGAGTCGCTCGTGGGACCAAGAGGTGACTCTGAAACAGTACTTTGGATGGGCCTGCTCCTGTGCGGTGCGGACCCCTTCCAGAGAGAGCCCGTCATTACCTTGACTAACACGCAGAGGAGAAGAGTGTTCTTCAGGCTTTCATTTTTGTATGTGTTGATACAACAGACGCTTCCAGCCAACACACACCAGGCCTTTGAGAAGAGTGAAGTCATGCAGTGTCCCCAGAATCTCCAGACATGATTAGGAATGACCCGATGACCCTGTTAAGTGCGAAGATATTTGTGTGTCATATTGGAAAGAGCATCAAGTTAACTCATGGTAAAGACCACCAGGCATGTAGCAATGATTGTCCCAGAAACAGCATTGATGGAGTGCTGGAAGATTACTACCAGTGGGACTCCACATGCTCAAACATGATCACGCAAGACCCTACACGTGGGAACGCTGCCCCGATTGATCTGCTGTAACTTACAGGGGACAGCTGAGGGTGAGGTCAGGTCAGGCTTTAGTTCTCTACCATGACTGAACTTGCCTCCCACCGTGACCTCCTCAAAGCCCATACCACAGGGAGGACAGCTGGACAGGCAGGACAGGTTGGGTTGGGCCCAGAGTTTCAGCATAGCTAATGGGGCAGTGTGGGCTTAGGGTGGGATGGGGTGTGTGGAATTCTGCTGGCACTCAGAACCACAGGAACCCCAGGCAGTTGGCCATCTCCTAACATCACCCTCTCCAGCTGTTCCCCCCGAGCCAGCTGGTACTCCATGAAGGGCATCAAAGTGTATGCAAGTATACTTGTCTGTCTGTGTGTGTGTGTGTGTGTGTGTGTGTGTGTGCTGTTTTTGTGTGTGTGCATTTGTGTTTCTCCACTACAAACATCCATGGCATCTACAAACCAAAGATCTGTTACATCTGTGCCTTTTGCTTGTTCAGACAAGCAATGTGAAAGCTTCATAATAATGATGTAAAAAAGATGCAACCATGGGAAATTTCACCTGCATCACATTGGTGGATCTTTGTAAGACTGTCACTGAGTGCAATTCCTCCACCTCATGTATTGACCCTGTACCTACAGCATTTTTTAAGCGGGTGTTTGACAGTGTTTCAAGTCATGTCCTGAAGATTATAAATACATCTCTTCAAACTGGCATCTTCCCAGATGCCTTCAAAACAGCTGTTGTAAAACCCTTACTAAAAAAACCCAACCTAGATGGTAATGCACTGATCAACTATAGGCCGATTTCCAATCTTCCATTCATTAGTAAAGTACTTGAAAAGATAGTTTCAGTGCAAATAAACTCCTTTCTCAAAGAAATCAATATCCTGGAGAAATTTCAATCAGGCTTTAGAACATGCCACAGCACTGAAACTGCTCTTACTAAAGTAATCAGCGACCTCAGACTAAATTTGGATGCAAATAAGGTCTCAATTCTGGTCCTCTTAGACCTAAGTGCAGCATTTGATACTATTGATCATGACATCCTAATTCATCGTCTTGAAAAGTTAGTTGGGCTTTCTGACTGTATTAAACTGGTTCAGAACATACATCAAAGGGAGAAAGTTTTATGTCAGGCTTGGAGATCATGTGTCTAAGAAACATGACATCTGCTTTGGGGTAGCACAAGGGAGCTGCCTTGGTCCATTATTATTCTCACTGTACATGCTGCCACTTGGGGACATCATTAGAGAACACAATGTATGTTTCCATAGTTATGCTGATGACACGCAACTGTACATCTCTGCTGAGCCAAATGATGCTGCAGCAATAAACTCCATTACTACCTGTCTTTTGGCGATAAATAAGTGGATGAGCAATAATTTCTTAAAGTTAAACGAGGACAAAACTGAGATCCTACTAGTCGGCCCTAAAACAAAAATGCTGTTTAATAATTTGGGGAAATTAACTCCCTTGATTAAATCGGAGGTTACAAGTCTTGGTGTTATTTTAGATTCAGATTTAAGCTTCAAGTCTCACATTAACAAGGTGACGAAAACATAATTTTTCCACCTTAAAAACATAGCTAAAGTCCTGCCATTTATAAATCAAAAAGATGCTGAAAAACTGATTCATGCCTTTATTTCAAGCCGTCTTGATTATTGTAATGCAATCCTTACTGGCCTCCCAAAAAAAACAACTGAGAGACTTCAGCTCATTCAAAACTCTGCAGCTCGGCTATTAACCAGAACCAAGAGGAGAGAGCACATTAGTCCAGTTTTAGCTGCTCTGCACTGGCTTCCAGTAACTTTTAGAATTGACTTTAAGGTCCTTCTCCTAATATACAAAGCCCTTAATGGGCTAGGACCAAGTTACATTGCAAACTCCCTAGTCAAATACTTGCCCTCAAGAACACTGCGATCATCGAATGCTGGTTTATTGGAGGTTCCCAGCAAAAGCCGTAAGAAAATCGGGGACGCAGCATTTGTCAATTACGCCCCAGTGCTATGGAACATACTGCCTATAGACATCAGGGAAGCCAGCTCGCTTAACATCTTTAAAAGAAAACTAAAAACGTACCTCTTCACATTAGCCTTTAACTAGCTACCACTTCACACTATATATATATATATATATATATATATATATATATATACTTTTAATTTAATTTGATTTAATTTAAATCTCTACTGGTGATATTAAGGGGTTAGATTAAATATATCTATATAATTATAATTATAATGAATGTTTCTTTGATGTCTATTTTTATGTGCATGTAATTTCTTTGTGCATATTATGTATTTGCTGTAAAGCACTTTGAGCTGCATTCTTTTGCATGAAAGGTGCTATATAAATAAAGTTTTATTATTATTATTATTATTATAATATGACCTTGTGGAATGTCATGGTAACAAGGCATAAACACAAACCTCACACTCATGCACAACATATTTAAACTAACCAATCTGTCAAAGCTTTAGTTATGCTTTATCTTTTATGGCCATATCCCAAATGTCGCCAAGGCACTAATATTCCTGTACTCATGTCACACAATCACAACAAACTATTATGTCCAAACACGTGCAAGTTACAAGTCCTATGTAAACATGGTCTGGAATGTGTCTAGAAAGGTTTAGGCCTTCTTCAGACTCAAGCCACTTCGGATTGATGACTACATATGTAATCAATATCTTTACCTCTTATCCAAGAAATACACCTTAAACAGGAACAGTCCTCTGAAGATTGTTTATCTGTACTTCATACTATGTCAAGAGTAGTAGTTTTAGTTTTGTTTAAATCCCTAATTTGCTGCTTTGTACATCCTACCAAATGTAGAGCAGAATGGACGACATGAGTTATTGAACCGAACGCCATAAAACTCGGAAGGTTTAACTTTAACCAAAAAAGGTTACAGGCATGGACATGTGAAACAAGAATTCCCCACCCACAATATCTGACGTAAAAAGCCAGCACAATCCACTACTTCAGGTGGCATTATCTTTAACTGGTTCTAATTCTGTGACCCTACTTGATCCTATGCAAGGCGGCAAAATGTGACCTTTGACACATCATCTCCTATAAACCGCACCCCCAGCCTCTGTCCCCTCTCCATGGGAAGCACAGTTTGGAGAACAGGAAGTGAGGATCAATGGCATCAGGCTGCCACGCTATGACCTTTGCCCTCATGGCCAGGAAGCAGGAAGTGAAGCAACAGCACAGGAAGTGAAAGAAGAGAGCCTACATCACAAACATGTTTCTGACTCACGCTTTTTATGTCAATTAGAAACCTAAACCACACCACGTAACGCTCCCGATTGCTGTCAGTAATTAGGCTGGAACAATTATGGAAACTGTGCAACGGGCTGAAACAAGGGCCTATAGGTGTTAGGAAATGTATTCTAAAAATGGAAAATTGAGCTGTTCCCACCGGTAGAGGTCAACAACAAGAGCAAGAATAAGAGTTCACCGATATAATTAAAAGAAGATTTCGAAATGCATTTGATGAAAATGTACAACCAGTGTATGGAGTGTTCCGATCAGTAAAAGTCCATTGCAAATTCAATCACTGGAATGGGACCCCCACCCAGCTAGCAAAACATCTCGCTTCCAGCATGACTCAGCTCATTTAGGAATGCAGCACTCTCATACCCTGATGTTGAGCCGAGCTTCAGGGCCCCTTAAAGATAGTGGATTAATTTCAATTGACATACACACTAACACAATCACTCTATATGGAAGAGTACGCCCAACCTAGGGATATTCCAGAAACGTCTCTTTGTCTCGGGCGTGACCTCTCCACTGCAAACATTAACACTGAATCCACTGCCATAATAAACGGCACGGAGCCACGTGTTAGCTTAGGGATTATTCTCCCGCTAACGCAGTCCCAACAGCACTAAGGGGCAGAGTGGGGAACGGGGCAGAGCTGGGGCAGCCACTAAGGCCAGACTGGGGCAGTTCTGTGGTGGTTCTGGTGGTCCGTGTGCCATTCGGACCGGGCCATGCCGTGACACGCGGAGCGGCGGCGGCACTGCTGGTAGTGTTGTTTGTGACGAACCCTCTGGATCTGATCAATAGGGCTCTCTGTCTCTGATCAGCGGTGGAGGGGCGGAGGGGGATGTGTGAATGGACAAGAAAAAGGTTCTCATCCAGATCCAAAAATCTGGCACGATGAGATGAAGGGCTCCCTCAGAATGAGAGGCAATCAGTGTGTGTCAGTAAGTGTGTGTGTGTGTGTAAGCTTGTGATGGCCAATCACTGTCTATTATGCTACAACAAACACGCACACGTAGTCTCTCACATACATTTTCTAAAACAAGAAGAGCAATACTAATAATATTGGTGGCTTGTCTGTGCATGTGCGTCTGGTCTCTAAACAAAGTCCTTTTTCAGTGAATTCTTTTCACAGTACAGTAAGTCACTTTACTTGCTAAACCAAAGTCCTTAAACCGAGATCTTGTGATGACAAAGAGCTTCCACAACATCTTTCAATGTCCCTCTTTTTTCCAGTCTGTGTTCTCTCTCTCTCTCTCTCTCTCTCTCTCTCCCGGCCTCTCAAAAAACACTTTGTTCATCTGAGAGCGAATGAGGAAAAACCTGCAGCGTTTTTGGCAAGCCCTCTCATCCACTCCGTCCTAAACCCCCACCACCCTCACGACACAAACCAACTCCCACCCTCACAATTCAGGGCTCTGCCCGGACCCAAAAGAGAGAAGCAACCTCCATCAAAGTCTGAACTGTTTACTGGCCCTTCTGCCCTTCAAATGAGAACCACTCGCACTGTGGCGGAGAAAGGGGGAAGAAAAGAGTGTGTCAGAGAGAGAGATGGAGGAGAAAGAAAAAGAGATGAAGACATATATTCCTCACGAAAAGAAAAGACAAATAAAGAGAACAGAGCGAAAGCACAAGGGCAAAATAAAACTTGCAATAAATGACTCAACATACTAAGAACCTCTAGCAGTGACAACATGGTGCTATGCAGTTGTAGGGCCTGAAGAACAACTAACCAAAAGCATAGTTTAGAACTAAGAACCCCCCTGTAGCAGCAAAATGCATCTTAGTGACATACAACTTCACAACATTGGCCCTTATCCTCTTACAGTGTGCAGCACATTGGGATGATTATAAAATGCCCTGTTATCCATGAACATATGCCTGCTTAGAGGGCTTTAGAGGATTTGTAAGACCTTTGTAGCTCATATAACCGCCACACAGAGTATGTATTCAGATATTCAATAGAACAGCTTATGCAATGTCCAAATGTGTGACACATATGTTGCATGGTACAGTGGTTGGCAGATGCTATTGAGACTGCAATAATGTACAAGGCCACGAATTGTATCGCACATATTTGAAATCAAGCGTGTTTCTACACTGGGGTGGGAGTTTACAGATGGGAGAAGGATGTGTCATTCAGGGATTCATGGTGCTTGTGTTCTTCCCAAACCAAGCCACAGAGGCCCTTTACTCTCCACGCCTGCCTCTGTGAAAAGCTCCACACAATGGAGCTCTTTCTGTTTGGACATTACAAGGAGAGCTCCTTACTGAGAGAGAGAGAGACAGAGAGAGAGTGAGAGAGAGAGAGAAAGGGAGAGAGAGAAAAAGAGGGAGAGAGAGAGAGAGAGAGAAAGAGGGAGAGAGAGAGAGAGAGAGAGAGAGAAAGAGGGAGTGTGGGTGAGGACAAAGAGTGAGAGAGAGAACATGGAAAACACAAAGTAAAGTATTCCTACTATAATGTACAGCCAAACTCATCCTAAAAGGCCCCTCAAAATACACATACACTGACATACAGAACACAAAATAAAGTATATACCTTCACTATAGGCCTACTGTATGTGTGCAAATGCCCACACACAAACACACTCACACATATAGTAACCTTTACTCCCACGAAGGCTATCTCTGGGTCTAAGCCACTTCCAGGTCAAGTCTGTCATTTGAGGTAATTTATAGCCAGCAGCTCCTTGAAGGGAATCCCAGCCTCAAATAAATGCCTATCACCCAGACCATAATACATCTCTGCCACTCCTCTCTATCACTGCAGTCCCTATCATTCTCTGTCTATAACTCCTACAGGAGCTTCAGCCTTTCCTAGTCCGGCTAACACCTCCTCACGCTCCAGAGAGGCTATTTCCAGGAGCTTAAATGAGGGGGTATATTTAAGGAGTGGCGCTAGTCGAAAAATATACAGTAAAACTCACTGATTCACTTTGACGGAGAGTCAATCTAGGCAGTCTTTTCTCATGCATTCCAAAGCTCATGTACAGTAAATGTTCAGCTCGCACACATGCATACTCTGTTTCCAGAAAGAGTCAGGTCTGGTTATTGAAATAAACAAGATGTTTAAACCAAATGTTGTGAGTACATGCATGTGTTTCATTGTAATAAGAAACATGGAAATGACCCACCCACTAAGAAGGATATCTGAGAGCCATGAATGGTAACATGAAGGCATGAATGTAAATATGTATCTTGAGGGACAAAGAGAATCTTAATTTAAACTGTATTGGGGATGCCAGCAATAAGGACTTTTCTGGACATTTCTGGCAATCAACTTCGGGTTCTGAATTTTTTCATCAGTGACAAACCCCTTGGAACTGTATGGAACAGTGTATGACCTTCAGAATTTTAAATAATCCATGAAGACCCTGACTGCCATCAATGTATCTAAAATGGATTATCTTACCAGTGTCATTACAATTCTAGTATTGTAGTCTGTGCATTTAAGTTGATTTAAGTTGTTTTCAAGACATCATACAATTACTTTGTCGTGAAATATGTCTTACGGTATTGGCCAATTACTCTATCTTTCAGTATAATCTAAGCATAAGATATTTTCTTAGCCTTGAGAGCTCTTCCCTGCATATGAGGCAGCTATCCCACATGTAAAATAATCTATTCTTAGAACCTGGTCTGGTATATCATGGGGCCTACATCATGTAACATATTCATAACCTATAAATACCCTTCCTGATATCATTCTTGACGTCATTCTATCAACAATATATTTGCTGTATTACTGGCTTCAATCTATCTTCCATCAATATCAATTAAAGAAGACTATGACAAGACTATACACTTTTCTGTTGGTGAGAATCTCTCACCTCCCAAAACCTGTAGTTTACAACAAAGGGGAGCCTTTAAAAGAAGGTGTCAGGTAGGCCTATCTATGGAGATCTGGGAATTAGGTTTAATCCCAGTCACTCGGCAAGGACTCAGTGGAAGGATTGGGAAAAGTGTGCCCTAGCCTAGGAAGTGCGGGGCAGCATACCGGCAAGACTTGGAATGATAATCTGGCTTTATGGAAAAAGGTCTGAACCAAGAGCCGGGCGACAGGGGCAGGATGAAAGGGCCAGGGTGGGCAGAAACAGGATACAGAGCGAGCTGGGCCGGGCGCATTGTACAGACCAGCACTTTTACACAGAGCACTCCTTGTTTCTCTCAGAGGCACCGGCCTCTGCCAAGGAGGGAATACCACACTGAGCTGCTCTCTGATCAGTCTCACGGTTGGTGCACACAAGCATGGCTACGCTTAATAATTTCTGCCTTGAACAGAGGATTCAGTCCTGACCTTGTTTTTGGGGTCTCTGTAAATCACTTATAGCAATGTAGTGAATACAGTTATAAGACTCTGAGCTTTGAGGTCAATAGTACATGGTGGGGAAAAGAAAAAACAGCAGGAGGAGTAATTCGGTTGGTAAGTTACAGGAAGTCGGAGGACATTTTCCTCTGATAAAAATCAGCTCTGCACAAAGCCTCTATAGTCAATTTTGATGAATGGGAGAGACAGTCATATGCCATACAAAGGTCAAGGAGATGCTGATTAGTCTAAGGGGGAAGGGGTTTAAGGGGTCGATTGCATTGAGACGCTGAGTCTGCAATGAACAACTCGACAATTCATGGAATCTTCAAACCAAACATCCAAAGCCTTAAGGAGATGGCAATTCTGACAGGGAGCAACAGACAGCCATGCCATGCCCTTATAGAGCGACCTAGCCTCATCCTCACCCCAACTAGTATATATACAGCTGTTTTCAGTATGCAACTTCAGAGACTCCTTTCTTAAGGACCTAAACCATGCCCATCCTCCAAATCTTGCCTAAAAGTCCAGGTTAGAAAAGACAATCTAGCCCCGCTCTTGACGCTAAGCAATTTTAACAGTTGTAATTTGTTGATCCATGACAACAGCATTATAAACAGGCTGATTACCATCATAGCTCCCTTTTTGAGCATTCTGAGCAAATCATTCATAATGTCAGTTGGTACTGATTGGTTATCTTAAAATATTTTTTTGCTGAGGTTACGTCTGCTATCCAGACCGACTGCTCTGAGGTTGCCTCTACACATGCAGTGTTCCAAAACAACAGTTAGACACAGAATACTGTTGTATGGCAGGTCTGACCAGCATCAGACCATCATAAAAGGTCTGCATACATAAAAGTATAATATATCCAGAGCCTACAATGCAAACTATTTTACCGATTAGAGTCTAATCCGCTGTTCAACTTCAGACTATGCGAGGCATCGTAGGACACAAAAAAATCAGGCAAGCAGAAGAATGACTTCATCCCGCAGACTCACTGATCTTGCCCAGCTCTGCTCAGTTCAGCTGAGCTTGGCAAGCTTCAGGCCACATGCAACCTGTGTATCTAATGGATTTGGTTTCTAGAGGCCAGATAAAACTATGGACCAGAGCCCAGAGGGGAGATGGTGTTTTGTTGTGTATTTCCCCATCCAAATGTGGACTTCTCTGGAGGGGGAGCGGGGAGAAACAGCTGGATCTCATAGCTTCTAAACTGATTTGACTCAGGCTTTTGACAAGTTAGAGGCTTCCCTCACCTGGTTTCCCAGGGACTAAAAAAGAAAGCAGCTGCTGAAAGTCAAGGTCGAGGATAAGAAATAACAGACCAGTCAATTCCACTAGAGCAATGCCTGAGGCAAGGTATAATGACTGCTTCGCCTTGGATAAACCTTGTGGGGGCTCGAATGCCAGGTAACCCTAAACCCCCCCCCCCCCCCAAAAGCCATCCTGTGCCATGATGGAGGATTCCACTGTGCATCGACGTAATTCTCTCTCAGTAGGTCAAAGTGACTTGTTCACTATGAGAACATACTAAATAGGCCAACCGTTTTTTGCCTCTGATTGACGCATACCTCCTTGCGATCCTGGCAAAGGGTAGGGTCCTGTCTGAGTTTTCCCAGGGTGCTCTAGTCAGCGCCATCTGGCCCAAGCCAACTGGGGGTTGACAGAGATGAGGGGGTAGTAGGCCTAAGTGTGTTGAGGGGGTGTAACTGGAGACGCAGTGTGACTTTGCCACAGAGGGGACCCAAGCTATCATTACACCCCCAAAGCAAGGCACCCTCCCACCACCAAACATACATCCACACCAAGTGATTTCAAGTCATCCCCAGCCAAAGCTTGGGACCAAAGAAACAGGGACAAAATTAAAACTGATACATACGTTCAATTATATTTTGTGATACACGGCAGATGAGGGGGTTGACTGTAGCTGGAAAGGTAGAAATCTCCAGACACTTCAATGCAAATGCAATCACTGTCAATACATTCCTCAGAAATACTGTACACACAAATACATGCTCAACGGTCCTAACCATAAGTTTTACACAGATGAAGGGTTGTTTAACAGCTGCTTTAGATACGATAACTCACCAGCAAAAAAGGTTCATTTTCACGCAGGTTTCTGTAAGAAAATAACAAACTAAAATAGTAAACGCTAGCTTACAGTCTATATGTCGACAGTCTGTCAAATGATTGTTAAACTGCAAGGTTGAACATAATTGTTATTAGCTTTAATAGGCTACTACAATAGCTACATCAACTTCCTTACTGTTGCTACTCTGCAGGAAGGACAGCGATAACTGCTTGAAGCAGCATCTGAAGTTGGCAAGTTTCAACTTTTAAAACTAGGTCACATAGTTTTTCTCTACTCGTTGAATAGAATATTCTTAACGTTAATATCCTGAAGATTTCCACTCAGAATGAGAAAGAGAGTAGTTATTTTGACTTACCGACTCACGTCAGCTTCGTGGGTCTTGTGTTTTCCGTGGGAACTGACAGGCATGGATTGGCGAATAAAGTAGGATAACAAGAGTTAAACAAATGCAATAAGCAAGCCAAAAGATGATTGCTGAATTATGTCCATTCAAAAATGTTGTTGACTCAGCCGTTAGCTGGAAAACGCGTACAGTAGGCTACTACAGTTGGCTAGCTTTTGTCCTTTCAAAAAATAACAAAAAGGAGGGAGACTATTGTTTGAGCGTGTCCAGAGTCGCTGAGTGTTTTAATGTTTATTCATAAGAGTCCTTGTTTCCCTGCAGCGTATCTAACTAACGTTAGCACAACTAGCCAGTCGGCTAGCTGGTGGTCACGTCTGGAAAAAGTTATCTGGCTCTCAAGCCTCCTCTCTCTCTCTCTCCCTCCCTCTCTCTCTCTCGCGCTCTCTCTCACTCACTCACTTCTGGTACCCATGGGCTTCTTCCTCTCTTGCCTGTGTGTTGGAGGACTTCTCCGCCCATCCCTCTCACTCGTCTTGCGACCAGCCAACAGCTGAAAACGTTAGACATCATAGCCAAAAGACCATCTGTTATTGTCGGTTGCATGAAATTCAGAAAAAAGGAGGGAGGTAGACCATTCAAAACAAGGTCCAAAACAAAAGTAATATAGTTTTAAAAGTAGGAGCAAGAAGGGCCAATCATGTTTTATTCCTGTTGTATTAAGCTTAATTGCCATCACTGTCATCATGATTAGCATTAGTTAATAATTGATGAGCCATTAAATATTGATAATATCAGAAAGAACCTTATGAGGCTGCTGCTTTCTGTTATTGTCATACGGTGAGTTGAACACAAACAAAGCAAATTACCCTAACAAGAACTGACTGAAAAGCTGTAACACATTAGGATAGACTAAATGGGGAATTAGGCATGCACTCGCTGTCAGTTTACATCTTAGTTGAGAGAAGGAACCAGGCAACTCTACACTAAATCAAAATTAACAAGTGCTTGTCTTGCAGAAAAATGCAGATATTACAACCTGCCATTTGTATGGCTGTTTGAACATTTAGATAGGAAAACGATGTTCACCAGCCACACGAGCTACATTTAGGAAACAAAATCTTTAAATCATGGGCAAAAACATTTCCTCCAAGTGAAACAGAATGTGAATTAAAAAGTCATAAAATAGTGTAGCACCTCACAGATTCCCTTTCAGATGCGCTCATACAGATGACAGATCAGACCTGTCCTGGTTTATGGAAGAATATAGATGGTGTTAGGCTACTATCTGTTATCTTTTATCTCTGTTATCTTATCTTTTGCATGAATATAATGAATATGACAACCTAACCTGATTGCATGTATCTGATCTATCTGTAGGTGGTGGTATATTTTCAAATAGTAAATACATGAATAAGTAAAATTGACACAGCCAGTTGAGGATCTTTAGAACTGAAGATAAATCCAGACTCTTTAATAAGAGCTGGCATTAGGGAATGCCATTTTACTGATGCCACATTTTGTGTATTTGGAAATTGCTGTGACCGACCTGTGCTTGACATCTTACCACTAGGGTACACAACATTTATTAGGCAGCATTACTAAAGAAATGAATACATAATCAGTCTCTTTGAACTCCTTTGGAAGTGCACCCGTGACATTGCTATTGTCAGCCAAGTTCATATTTCATGCTCTTCTGTTTATCAGAAAAATTGAAGTGTAGTGATTAAGTTACTACATTTTACCTACTATTTTGATGAGCTAACATGCCTTATTTGGCCAATTCTGCTTTATACACACTGTGTTTTGAAAACATTTCCACGCCACACGAATGAATGGAACAGTTAAAACAGGAACTTACAATGACCTGCGATTATTATGTCTACTGCCATTCATAGAGCCCCTTTCTCACTTGCCATTTGGCGACAGAAATCATTTCCCTTTGATTGCAAACACTTGCAGATATGCATACATTTCAGTGGGCTCCCATATTGCAGCTGGAAAAACATTGTTCAAGCATTGTAAAGGTCATAGGTTCAGCTGCCAGGGATTCAGGAACTACATTACATGTATATCTTAACTGTATTGTGCATTGCTGTGTGTAGGGTTCAATTAGCTTAAGTCATAAAGGTGTTGTAATGTGTGAGTAATTAACTAGACATAGACATGGATTGGCTCTTGATTACTTGTATTAGTATAAGACTTACATGGCGAAGTTTTGTTAAGTATATACTGTGATGCGACTTTACTGTTGATGATTGTTTGAAAGCTGTCTTAGAATACGTTTTAGTATATACTTCTATTTTGGAGCTTCCAACATGCATCGCATGTCAACAGCGTTCCTAAGTTTTTGCTTTATTCAGCCACATTTATGAATTGGCTTGGATCAAAACATTTGCCAGATGAATAAATGATGTCAGTGTAATTGTTATCAGGCAGGCCGCAACATTCTCTCTCTCTCTCTCTCTCTCTTATCGTCTCTAGTTTATCATGATGTCATTGCAACAGTTAGAAAATGGAGTTCAGAGATAGTTGTTTTTGAGGGGTGGCATAGTGGGGGTGCTGGGTTATGTAAGCACATGGCTCACATATGTTCACACACAGGCGTGGGTCTGCCTAATTACAAGGCTTAATTGTGTTAGTCTGTTTGCACAAAGTCTTTGAACTGACAGTAAAACCGGACAGGTTTTCCCTATGCTTGTGTGTGTCAGCTGCCTATGTGCTGAAGGGGGAAAGACTGGCGGACACAGACTCTTTGCTCAAGTACCTCATGTAACTGGCCTACTGTAAATTCTTCAAGTTCTCTGTATATGTTCATCTTGAAAAGCTTGTAAGTAACCTTTCATGTTAGTTTCACTATGCACCCAGTTTGATTTTTTAATTCTCAGCAATATGCCATGAATGTAAAAAGACTTGTATGACCCACTGGTCTGAAAAGAGACTTGGCAGTGCAGTAGTTGCACTTTTTTTTTTAGCCTATTGTCAGAATAGCAAAGGAGAGCTATCTATAGTGCAGTGAGCCCTTCTATCCATTGTTACTAAAGTAGGTCAAGTATGGTCGTTTAGGATTCACACGTGCAAAAGGAGTCATACACAGACGCGCACACACACATCTTTGCTTATGTTTACACAGACCCTGACCACTCGTGCTTCCCCACTCAGGCTCACCTCTTGCGGGAGTGGGATTGTGGGATACACGGCTGACCGGACATCGGCGACAGGAAGTGGTTAACTTGCTCCAGATGTGGAGGTTTGGGAGACCACCCCACCACAGCTGGGGAAGGACGTGGGAGTGCCAGCCGTAATTGTAAACAGAAAAGGAGGACCTTTTTATCAGACACTACCCCAACCCCCTCTTTTTGTCTAGCGGCTTTTCTCACCACATTATCCTCAACTTCCCATTTTGCGTCCTTGCCCACTTCTCTGCTCTACTTAGATCACTTACAGAATGAAGCCAAAGGTTGAGGCTTTCAGGATCCTGACCAAGTCTTAGCTCATTGTCTTTACAGTTTAGACTTTATGAAATGTACTGGTACTTCTGAGAAATGAGTTGTCCTTTCAAAAAAAAAAATGTTCTGTTGTAATCATGTCAATATCAGGTATTTGTTCCAACATATTGTTTAAATCTAATCAGTCGTTTGTATTATTTGTCTGTGTTCCAGATAAATTAAGTTAGGCAGAACTTGAATTAGACTAGGGTTCCTGAAACATTTTAGGTTTCTGTATACACATCATGCTTTATGAGTGATTTGCTTTACAACAAATCTTAAAAATAAAGATATATCTCCCAATAAAAGGTACTCTTAACATTTACTCTTCCTGACTTAAAGCCTCAACCAGAGAAACAAATACACTGATTGGCTTGTCTAGGTACCTAATGTCCTCAGAGCTGGCAGCTGAGAATTCAATTACAGGTCCTCAGACTCTGTCAAAACATTTATCCAAAAGCTCCTGAACAAACTCAGGAAATTGAAGAGGATGTTGCCACTGCACAACTGGAAATCAGATATTGACTGCCCCCTAGAGGCCATGTTCCTACAGCAAATATCTGGTAGGCATGGTAACCGCTGATCATAAGGAGAAGGATGAGCGAAAGGATTTTCATGAAATGTGCTGTCCGCCATTTTGGTCAAGCTGTTTAAGCCATTTCTGAGAAATGGGGAGCAAGTGGTTAAAACAATGAAATGCCAAACATCTGAGTGTTTTGTGGATGTGTATTTGTGATTGTTAATTAAAACCCGATGACATGTACCACAGTATTACTTTATTTATTTTATCATCATGCACAGTTTCAGAACATGGAACCTATTCTTAACCTGACATTCATGAAGCTTAAGATCTACAGCTTTCTACAAAAAAAAAGTATAGTTGGATTACAACATGTTTCCTGTCAATAATCTCATTTGTTCAAGGAACCAAGTAAAATTGGCCAACTTGTGGACAAAACACTTTGGAGTCACCATCCAAGGTGTTTTGTCTTGAAGAATGGACTACAGACCTAAAACACAACACACAAATAACATGGGGCAAACACATGGAAGAAAATGTTACACAAAACAATGAAACAGAACAAATACACCGACTAGCATTATTCAATATTTTTAACCAACATTCCTGTCTCAGAGTAACTGCATTAGTGTTGGTTTGTGTGTGTGTGTGTGTGTGTGTGTTCTGCTATGTTATCCTCCTCACACAAATCAATGATCATTTACCAACCCAAGACAGTAATGTGGAAAAAAGCAAAAAAACAGCTAAATGAATACGCAAACTCAACATTACAATAGAGACGCAAATCTCTGCCAGCATCCACCATCATTGGTTACTTCAGGCACTAGAGTTGGTATGTTCCTAGTCAAGTTTCTATCCTGGCGAGGCTCAGAACTCAGAACAGAATGAACCACATAACACACTTGAAGACTTCAAATGATTTGGTCAACAATGGAGAGGTAGCTCCAACATTACAACCGCTTCAACTCGTACAGTGCGAGGTTTGAGGGTCGTCTCGCCCGAGTTTTCCTGCTTTATACTGCAAGTTTTAGTTTTAGTCATCCTCATCATCACTCAGCACCCGGTGCCGTCTGCGCTTGGCAGGGGCAGAATGTTCCTCGCCGTCTGAATCGCCAGCCCTGATCTCATCCCCCACCTCCATCTTGGAAGAGGAGTCCTCGTCTGGAAATAAAAAGAAAAATCAAGGTCAGAACCACAGGATGGACGACGGGAAATGTTAACCTGGCTGATCACAAGGTACCAATAATGATAAGGATTGTAATAATTAGCAATTCTGTGATGGTGCGGTACCTCTCTCATCATCATCACTGTCCAACATCCGACTTCTTTTACCACCAGATCTGCCCTCTCCTGCCCCCCTGCACGATAAAACAAAGAAAGGATCACTGTAAGTCACGGAGGTCAAGACTGACTGTAGCTCCACTGAAAATTCTTCCATGTAGACAAAAGCTCTTACTGCTGTTGGTCACTGGCAGACATAGGCTCAGCTGTGGGGGATTCTGAGGAGAAGAGAGAAAATAAATGTACAACAGATGAACTCACATTTTTCGAGGAAATTCCAATTAAGCAGTTTAAACAGGTGAAAGAATAAGAGTAAAAGAGAAGAGTGTGTGTATCCTGTCCCTGCTTACCTGTTGTGCCAGTGGACGGGTGTTTCCTATTGCGGGCGAGCAGCAGTGCTCTCAGGGCCTGAGCTCTCTGCTCGTGGGATGTGGCCTCGTCCTGAGGCTCCGGAGATTCAGGCCTCTCAGCCTGCTCCCCTGCCCCCGCTGGAGGCTCCTCTGAGGGGCACAACGATGAGGCTGCCCCCCTAAGCTGGTTTACGCTTATGGTGGCTGGGATTCTCCAGAAAGATTCCTGATAATCAAGAAAACAGGACCGTTTCACATTTGTTATACATTACATGACACAGACATAAAGAAAAATAACTTAGCCTACAATGAAATGAGGAACAAAATTGTTCAGAGTCTAACTGAACCCCTGCTAATGGGAATTCATGACAGATCTTCAGACCTACCTGCTCATCAGCGGGTGCACGGATGCCCACTTTTCTTAGAAGCTTCTGGAAACTTCGGTTGTCCATGGCGTCCTCGTTCTCCTCAGTCAGAGGCACCAGAGGTACAGCATGAGAAGTTCCTGAGGGTGACCAGGGGAAAGCAAAAGCAATGGAGAGATTAGAGAAATGGGTGTTAATGTCAAGTGCAATACTGGGAAATACTATTACTACATAATTGAGCACTTTGTATTTATTCAATGGGAAATATTGGCAATTTTGGTACTAAACAATAACTATGTTTTGTGTATTTTCAGTAGACTGGTTTCATTTGGTTTGCGTACCATCCTCCGCACGGTCATTTGCTGTTCTGTTCAGGCAGTTCTGAAGCCACAAAAGGGGTCCTGACAGGCCTGTGAAGACACATAAACGATTCAGAGGCGATTCATACACAGTCAGTGGTTATGAGTGGTCAAGATCGAGTGAAAGTGCAACACCCACCCCCCCACCCCATTAAGAGCTGGACAAGATTGTCCCCTTCAACTCACCCTCCTGCTGTAAGCTTCTGACCATGCTCTCCACGTGGACATTTCTCTCCCCTGAGCTCCCTTTACTTCTGCCTCTCTTCTTCTGGGCTGCCGACACCCTGCTCTCCACCTCTTCCTCCTCTTCGCTTGGCTCTTCCTCCTCATCCGAGTTATCTTCTTCCACCTCCTCCTCATCATCTTCGTCTTTCTCCAGGCCGTCCTCCCTTGGTTCTCCACTCAAGTCAGCAAAGAAGTCCTCCTCAGTCTGGCAGCAAGCGAGAGTGGAAATAGGACCATGAATTCATTGGCAGTTTATACTTCACTTCTTTACAGAGAAGACAGGGTGGTTTTATGCAGTATTAAAAAAGATTTAAAATTTAAATCCGTGGCCAAAGGAGACATACATACTCCAAAGATTTGAGTAATGCATGCCTGGCTCACACTAAATTCAAATGTAAGAGCAGAGGACAGGAGGAGAGCGGTACCATTCCAGCGCTCTTCCCAGGGGCCTGGCGTCGTCTCTTCTTGTAGAGCTCCTTGCGGTCGCCCACCAGGCCCAGGCTGAGCAGCTTGTCTACCACGCGAGCTCGGGAGCGCTTCGCCGTCAACCGCTTTAGAATGTTCCCCAGTATATCTGAGGGAAGAGAGGCAGTATGAGATTTGGGCCGTGACACCATGTCTACAATGAGCTAAGGGCTTACAACAAGGTTTGATACTACAGATAAACTTAGGCCTCAGGGGTAAAAGGACAATAGAAATTCTCAAGTCAGGACACGGACAACAAAGTATTGAACAGCAGTCATCACCGACTCAAAAAAGACCACGTGAGTCTCACCATCAGAGCTCTTGTGGTCTTCAAACAACCTTGACAGCTCTTCCTCCTGGTCCTCAGTCCACAGCACAATACGCGTGCCTTTCCTTCAGGACAAAGCAAGGGAGATGGGAAAGAAACAGATGACAAATAAGCTTGTGAAACGCAGTGAAGTTATTGGGGTGCGGGGGTGTGGGGGCTTTTTCCACCTGGTTTGTGTCACTGCAGCTCCAGACTTGTCACTTAGCAGTCTCTTTTTTATACAAGACATAAAATCCATTTACATACTTTTGTACTTTCAAAAGCACACAAGGCCTATGCCATAACTGTCCATATAAACAACAGCTGACACCTGTTGTACACAGCAATTCACTAGGCAGGCTTTACTCCAATGACCACAATCCCCAACAGGGTTTCTGAGACTAATGTTCATGCATTAGGCATAAAACAGACCAAACACAGAATTACATATAAGTGACAAACAAACACTCACTTTTCTTTTTTCAGGTCCTTCACACTGTCCACAAGACCCATGGCAACCATATGGGTTACGACCTGGCGACGGGTACGGTCTGTGTTGCTGAGTAACGGCAGGAGAGTCTCTACAATGTCAGGAACTAAAGATATGAAAGAACATGAAAAAGAGGAATAGAATTAAGTATCTTAGGGACACATTATCCATTTCATTACTCCTCCTTTGGCAAACTAAGTTGCATAAAACACTAACTGAACAATGAAGTTGACCGTGAAACTTTGTTGAGGCAAAATAATTGTTCACCCAATTGATCCCCCTACTTTAAAAATCAAGACTGTTTACCTACAATCCATGTTTGTAACTCTTACGGCAGAGAATGTAGGGAGTACCCTGATGTCACAAGACAGGAGGATACTCCGACAGGTCACAAGCAAGCTTACCTCCAGAGTCCTTGTGCTCTTCATACAGTCTGTGCAGCTCCTCTTCCTCCTCTGGAGTCCATTTGGTCTTTTTCTTTGCCCCCTCCCTGCAGATGTACACAAACATGTCACAAACAAATGGACAATACTCCCTCGGATGCAAACACTGTTAACAGCTCAGCATAGTTCAGTTAGTATACTAGGGGCTTCTTGAGAGAGGCCAAAGGAAAATAATTCTAATCTCATGCCAGAAGATCCAGTAGTTCTGTACCATCGCAAACCCAAAACAGACACACTAAATCAACAACACAACCACGTCACATGGTTATATACGGCAGACTATGAAGCCTGTTAGGTTTATTTCTTGCATTTGAATAAAGGTCAGGTGTGCCGTGCAAGCACTAGCCAGCTGTTTGTTTGTGTGATTACTACAAGATTTTGTCTGCACTAGAGTTGGCTGAACTAGACTGATCAAGAGAGTGCTTTCTTTTCACCGTCCGCAAATTGTTAACCAGGTAGCTCGCTAGACAGCAACTTGAATAAATCAAGCTTACAGATTTGCTTAAAGCAGACGTCAGACATTTCAAACACTAACTTTAAACATTTGGTGCAGCAAAACAGGAATCTGACCCATTCTTCACACTAATGTGTTAAAACGCATCTTTTACAATTTGTCTTGTCCTTGTTCTCAGTTTGTAATATTTCTAGGATTGGTTTTGTGAGCGTCCTGTAAAATACGATGATATCCCTCTCATTCCCCCCCACCAAACCTCACCCTGACAAGCAGCCATACACACGCGCACACACACACACACACACACACACACACACACACACACACACACACACACACACACACACACACACTGACCCATCGTTAGAGTATCCTTCAGTCATCTCCCGAACAGCACCCACACTCTTCCAGAACAGCAGCTCAACGTAGGCCTTGTTGTTCCGTGTTGCCAGTATAAAGAAGCGTTTCAGGACATACTTGGCGAAAGTGACCAGCTCCTATACGGGAAGAATAAGGATATTTTGACAAAGGTGAAATCGATTTAGGCAGACTGCTGAGGAAATTCAGACCTAGGGACTAATTCGGAGACTGACCAAACCTCGCCACCATCAGTGATGTTTAGTTCATGTAGTTGACTCTACAGTGGTAGGCATGGCCTGCCAGCAATTCAGCATGTCTTCAAACCGTGTGCAAAAACTCCGTTCCAATTCCACTCCCTTCCCTTATGTTGATTTAAACTTAACTTAGAGACACTCAGTTGTTAAGGAAAGTATGGGTTTTCCCATTGACTGCCTGTATTTTGGCACCATCTGTCTTTTTTTTTTGCATGTGCCAGAGGCTGAGAAAAAATAAGCATTTGAAACACCACAATCGGCATTACGTCTGCCGTCTAGACCGTTTCTCAAATAAACGATAACATCTCCTTCTTTTCCCACATCAGAGGAATAAAAAAGAAAAGTGTTTCATCTACTTTATAATCTACTCCTCTTAACAGGCAGGGCATATTTTCCTTATGGGCCAAACACATACACAGGGACACGTGTACAACCCATGAACCCATGTCTGCCATCGGAACTACGCCCACTGAACCCTCACTGTCAGGTTGCCGTAGCTACCTTATAGACAGTGGCTGCTGGGTCTCCGAGGATCTTGTTGAAGAGGCAGAAGACGGAGAGCTGGAAGAGCAGCGGCTCCATCTTGAGGTCGACGGCGATGCGGTGGAGCATGCGGGCGACGCAGTGGTTGGTGTGAGGCGTGTTCTGGGAGTACGAGCGCAGCAGCAGCATGTACGGGCGCACAATGGCAGGGCTGGCAAACCTGGCGGAGTGGCAAAATGGTAACACAGGCTTAGACTGTCTAGCTTCAAAACCCAAATGTAAATACAATTTGACTGTAGTTAAGACATTGATTTGGCAATTCAAGTATTACAAAGCATATGCCAGACCCAATACACCTTTTTTTTCCTGCAAAAAAGTAACAGCTGGGAGACACTGAAACCTGGTTTTCACATACCGTTTGATAAACTCCAGAAAATTGAACTCTGTTTCCGACACCCTCACTGACTCCAGCTCCTCCTCCTCTTCCTCCTTCTCGTCCTCCTCCTCCATGGCGTTCTCCGGTGCAGCTGGCCCTAGCAGCAGAGGAAACAGCAATAATCACTGCAAAATACTGCAAAATTTCTATCATAGTTTTGGAAAGGATTTGTATTTCCCCGTCTTTTCTTAGCGTTCCCCTTTTTTTATCTAAATGATTATAGATAAATGTATTTTGCAGGCATCTTATTAACCACTGATGTCTTACTGGGTAGGTTGACAAAGAGAATCTGCTTGAGCAAGTCCAGCTCTTCGTCAGGTTCCACATCAGTGGCACCAAACACGTCTCCCTCAGGCCATACCTCTCTGTGAGTGGAGGAGAGACAGACAGAGAGACAGAGAGACAGAGAGACAGAGAGACAGAGACAGAGAGACGGACGGACGGAGAATATGAGGGGAAGACAAAACAAGACGTTTTTGGGAAAACTGTTCACAAACAGAAAACCACACAAGCACAAAGAGGCAGCCCTTGAACATGTGACTTGAGTCCATTCTGAATTTGACCATTGCTACCAAACTACAACAAGTAAAAACAAACAAACAAACAAACCAACCTTCAGATTAGTTTGACATTTGTCTAAAATAAATATCCAAAACAGTGGATAGAATTCTCAATCACTGAATGGTTGACAGACGCAGTGATCTGTGATTTCTGACCTGGCAGCACGGAGCAGGCTGAGGGCCTCAGGGCCTTGGCGGCCAATCAGGGCATCCTGGATGCGCACCATGGCCTCTGTGCGCTGCTCTTCCAATGGGGTTTCTGATGCCGCATCAAAGGGCACAGCGCCCTCTGCCAGGGAGGAGGGTAACTGCAAACAGAGGGAACTGGAGCTCAAGACTAATGGGCTACAAGAATAGGATACAGGTGCAGTTGATGGGATATAATTTATACCATATATTGAAGATTCAGTCTTAGGTTTTAGGCAGTCAAGATCCAGGTTTTAATCTTATACAGTGGTGGCCAACCAAGGGAGACAAAGCCTGAACGTCCACTCATAGTTTCACCTCAGGCTCATCTGATCTATTCCTTGTAGGATTTGCTCTTAAAAGCTGAGTTTAGGGGTGTTACCGTCTATTCAAATGGGCCATGGGTGCCGGGCTCTTTGTCTCGACCTGGGGGGGGGGAGGTGAGTCTAATATCACACCTCACTCCCCAGGTCAGCCCAAGAGTATATTCACCCAGGAACTGTTTGCATGCTAATTAAATCCAAATAAAAGTAACAATTAGAACTAGGTATAATATCATTGAATTATTGACTATGGCATATTCTTATGACCTATGCCGGTCCCTTCATTGTCAAGCAGGTTATGTTTAATTTACTATTCAAACAATGTTTCTGAAAAAGAGTACTGTGCATAAGGTGTTTAATCTCAACCACTGAACTATTTTGAAGTTTGCCAGAAAATATTGATATTGTCAGCGTGTATTTCAAGGTGCTGCTTGGTTGCATATCGTCATAAGTCAAGATCAGACATTGAAATCTAACTGTAATAACATTTGTGTGTGTGTGTGTGTGTGTGTGTGTGTGTGTGTGTGTATATTTGTGGTGTAGATGTTTACCTGGAAGCTTGCTGCTCTGAGGTCCTGTGAGACGATCTGCCAGGCTTCCTCCAGAGCCTCTGGTGTGTTCTCCTGAGCCGCCTGCTTCTTCTGACTCTTCTTCCTGCGCTTCACCCTCTTTTTCTGTTTAAAAGACCAAAGCCAAAAAACACGTATAATGCAATTATGAAGTCACTTCCATTAAGAAAAAATGGAACATGGATGTGTCTGAGGTTCAGCTTTCTTAACCAAGTTCTTCCAGTCGAAAAAAAGTTTGAATGGATACCAATATCTATTGTAACTTATCGTTGCACTTTTGAACAGTCAATATTAAGTAGCAGTCCTCCATGGTCACACGTTTCTAGAACAAACGCCACCCTCACCTGCACCATGAGGTTGTTGCGGCCGGTGCAGAATCGCTCCAGCATGCGCAGGAACAGGTGTGTGGACTCCACCAGGTCTCGCAGGAAGGAGCGTGGCTGTGACCGCTCATCAAACTTGCGCAACAATGTGAGGAAGATCTCCCGGTACTCCATCATGTAGAAGATATTACCTGGGGAGGCGAACATAGGGACGGTCAAACACAATTAAAAGAAAGCCTGGCGAGATCAATCAATCAATCAACCTAAAACTGGATACATGTCCTAAAAGCAGTCATCTCTCACACAATGTTTGGACAAGATGTCACAGTACATCAGTGCTGTTTATTCTCTGATGATGGTTAGGAGAAAAGGCAAGGCGCTGATGAGAAGTGTGACCATCATACTTTTGATGACGTTGGCGCTCTGGCGGACGTTTTCATCCTTAGATCTGTCCATCTCACTAAGAGTCAACAGCAGCTCCTGGTATGCCTTCAGGGCCAGGTGCATCCTGGGAAAAGGAAAACAAGAACACAAGTCCTCTTTTTAAATTAAATGAAAGCACATTCACACACACAATCAAAAGAACAGGTGCAGAGAAAGTAAAGCCTACTCTTTTATGAAAGTCACAGTTCATTCTCTAAATCCAGCTTCAAGCCAACTCACAAATAAAACTGTTACTTAGCCTCCCTTGAACACATCACGGAAAACACTAACCGTCAATATCCACTCATTAATGTAATGCCATTAACTTGCAGGTAACTGAGACATTGGTTTCTGACCTGCGTGACCAGGAGGTGGCCTCTTTGCGGTCCATGAGCATCATCTCATAGTAGTTGGTGATGTTCTTCTCAATGAAATGGAAAGCGCGGATAGAAAGGGTCTCAGAGACAAGGTCCGGCTGGAAGCCATTTAAGCGGTTGAAGGCCATGAAGAAGTTGAGGGCCCACAGATAGTAAGTCTCATCATGCTGCTGGGCTTGCTCCCGTAGCAGATTCTCCTGGGGGGGGGGGTTATAGATATAGATGAGCGCTGAGGTCCAAAGGGTCTGATCAAGTCAAATAGGGGAATAATAATCAATAGAGGCTATTAATCCTGCTATGAGGGGAAGGGTAAAAGCAAGCTTGAGCAGAGGAGGAGGTAAGCAGGAAACTCTTACAGCATACCAAAGGTGACCAGACCCGTCCCATCATCAGTGCTACTCTGGCTCACCTTGACCAGGTACATGAGGTGGTTGTAGCAGTTCTCCAGGAAGTCGAGGCAGAACTCACGCAGGAAGAGGCGCACGTTGAGGGCGGAGCGGCGTTTAGTCTCCGTGTCCTTTGCCATCTGCTTCCTCTTGGGCACACGGCGCACAGCCTTACCCACATCATGAGAGTAGTTCTTAAACTGACCCCAAAAAAAAAAATGTAAAGAGGAGGTGAGATATCCCTGAACGTTAACTATGCAGGACATAACAAGAAATAACGGCACTCTTTGCTTTGGTATGAAATGAGCGTGAAGTGTGACCATTCACTATCTGTTTTATTTCAGTTGCAAAATGTCTTGATTGTAGTACTATTCTTGATTAATGTGTTTCATTTGAACCAGGCTGGGCATCCTCAGCTTTCTATGCCGACTCAAGATACAACCCGGTGGAGAAAAACTGTATTTACAAGTGGGCAACCTTCGTTAGTAAACAGATTCGTCCAAGCTTTTTAAACTTGGCATGTCATTTAAGACAGGAAAGTCGTTAACAGTGTTACTCCATTCAGTAGCAGAGGTCACAAAGGACCACTAACTTGTATTGATAGCATTAAGCACCTCCGCTTATCAACAGTTGCCAAGAACCACCAACACCTATGAGTGCCATTTTACTGGAAAGAAATTGAACCCTACTCCTAATTGCATTTGGAAAGGATTATTCAGTGAAAATATAGTCCATTCATACCTCTCTGGGAAACCGATTAAAGATAAAGGAACGGATTACCGGTAGCCTAAATAGTCAGCTTATTACAGCGGTGATAAAGATAGGCTTGGATGTGGATGAAGGCATCAGGACTGGGTCGGTTTGAGAGAGAATCATAATGGTTGTGGTGAGTAAACTCTTTTTCATCTCATGCGTCTTAATGTTGAAGCAAGTTGTGCATCTAAGGGAACACTGTCTTACTGTTAGAGCGAGTTGTGCATCTAAGGGAACACTGTCTTACTGTTAGAGTGAGTTGCACATCTAATCACAACACTAATGCAGTCCACATAGAGTGGGGCTTCTTGATGCAGACTCACATTGTGCAAACCCTGGTGAAAGATTACGTCCTTCTCCCCGATGGACCTCAGTCCCTCCACCACATAAGAGCCTCGGAAACGGGAGTGTCTGGAGACAAAGACAGCAGGAGAATACATTGTCCTCTCAGTTTTTTAGAATGGCTGTATGGTTGTGTAAAAAGGAGAAAGGTCTCATGTAAACAGTCAAAGTAAAAAAAAATTGAACAAAGTAAATGTCAGCAATGACCATTTAGTCCACGTCATAATGCACAAGTAACCTCCCCTGAAGCTCTATGCAAACACAATGTTAATAGCAGACACATCCACACACACACACACACACACACACACACACACACACACACACACACACACACACACACACACACACACCTGGAGCCTCTCTGCATGGTGCGTGTGTGTTTCTCTGCCTGTTCTTTGGCTCGGAGAGCCTCCAGCTCCTGGGCGTCCTTCTGCTTCTCCTGTGATGACCGCGTCTGACCAGCTTTCGCCAGCACCTCTGGGGCCTTCCGGGGGAGAGAGGACAAGACTCTGAGCACTTCCACCGCTACAGCAGGCCTGCCAGTACCAACTAACTACCAGTCTACTAACTGCTGCTTGCTTGTGATATACCTCACTTCCATAATATTTGTCATATCTGCAGAAAAGCTAACAGTACAGTTACATAGTCTCCCAACTCCGAGATCACTGGTTAAAATCTCAGGGTGTCAAAACACCCTGGTCAGTTGTGGTCTCTGTCGGTCAACGATGGGTGGAAGAATCTACGATCCGCTTACCGGAAGTAATTCTAATTGATAATTGGTTAAGATCAGTCACCGTGTTTTCCAGTCAGGTCAGGTGACTGATCTTAACCAATCATCGATTAGAATTCCTTCCAGTAAGCAGACCGTAGATTCTTCCACCCATCGTTGACCGACAGTCTTCTTTTTTTCCCCGAATTTGGTACTTGAACAATGATCAACGCTTTATCTCTTCAAATGTGGCGCACTATGAGGAAAGGTGTCGTTTCATTATGTACCAATAGACGCCATGAGTATCTCAGTGCTTCGTCACGACGTCCCATTCGTCACGTGACACTGTAAATGCTCCAAATGACATCATCTTTGCCCCACACTAGCTACTCGAGTCAGGAGCGTCGGACTCGGCCCGCGAGGGGTGAGGTTCTCACCTGGTCGCGGAACATGAGAGAGATGACCTCCAGAACGTGCATGCTCCACTGCTGCTCGCTCTGGGCACTGGCCAGGAACTTGAGCAGGTCGTCAAAGCCGCTCAGATGGATGGCCCACAGCAGCTTGTCGTGGACGCTCGCGTCGTCGTCCACATTCTGGCAGGGACCACAAGAAGCTTTTCAGTTTATGATTTTGGTAACTTGCAATAAATCCCAACACACTGCACACACCCCAGTTAAATGAATTATAACATAAAGCTGGATGGTATGTCAATTTACATTTACTTATTTAGTTGACGTTTTTATCCAAATCGACTTGAAGTACAGTACAGATACACTGTTTTTATCAGCATGTGTACATGTGTGTTTCCTGGGGACTGAACCCATGATGTTGGTGCTGTTAACACCTTGCCCTACCAGTTTAGCCACAGGAATCTAAATATCCAGGGATCCTTACGGCCACCCACCCCCCTTCATCAGTTATGACTAAACAAAGGATTTTAATTAGACCACTGCAGAGCCTGAGAAAGGCCCAGAGTTCTCAGAGCACCTAATTCTAGAATAGTCTCCTAGCATGAATATTCCACAAATGCAATGCTTACTGCTTCAACATGACAACAATGGCAGTGTTGTCTGAATACTAGCTAATAGGGACATGTATATCTCTGACCTTTTCCTCATAGGGGTCAGTAGGGATGTGCAGGACATTCCTGACCAGCAGTATTATCCGCTCTACCAGCAGGTTGTCCTCCTCCTGACGCTGTTCCCAGTCCTGAGAAAGAGAGTGAAAAATAGCACAAGAAGAACACAGAGAAGAGGCCAAAAATTAATGACACACGTAGAAAATAAATGGAATGAATTTAATAGAATTGAATGTTTATGTTTATAGTCCCACCTTTTAAGACTCAATATCCCATGTAACCCATTGCAGGGGAATTTTGTGTACAACTATGAAACAGGTGATTCCTTAATGAGTTATTTTTTTGCTTTTACTCACCAACTGAAGTAGGTTGTAGAGCGTCTCACTCAGGACACCGAAAACCTTCTCACTGGCAAAAGCCTATCAGGGGTAAAAAGAAGAAAAACAGTGTAAAAATAGGCAGAGACATTCCAAATTCAACAGCTGGTTGACGAGCCATTTTCTTTTCAAAACAAGAAGTGTGTTCCAACAAAAATGCATGCCTTACGGATAAGTCATGTGTAACTCCAAATCTCAAATATGTCCAAACCAGCAAATTAGAAGATTTGTGGATTAAATATTAGCATACCTTGTTGAAATCGACAGCATGGTACTCAAGTATAAAAGACTAAACCAATAGCCTGGCAACAGTTGGCATCTAAAATGCTTGGATGTTTGAAAAGAGTTCTGAATGGTGCAAGGTGTTGGCATAGTAACGGACCTCTTTATAAGCCTGTAGGTATGACACCACCTGGAGGAAATGATGTCTGAATGTGGGATCATCTGGGACTTTGCCAAAGCAGAGCAGTGCAGGCTGGGTAAGGTTCACCATAAGCCTGTAGAGGACACAAGTGAAGGTAGGTGTTGAAACACAACCACACACATAGGGTTGCAAAACCAACACAAATTGGAGTGTAACAGTCTACAACAGCCTCTGTTGAAAAATGTGTGTGAAAATATAAGAAACAAAAGGACATATACATATGTCATACATAACATATACTTCGGAAGGTCGCATCTCTAAGCAGACCAATGCGCCGTATCAACACTTGTTCACCACGTACAAAAGGCTAATGGAAAAGCCCACTTAATTTGTTTCATCACAGTCACCACCCTGAAATCATACTGGATTTTTATGGGTAGAAAAACATGGAGACTTGACACAAGCATGAAAAGCAAGTTAACATGGCCAAGCATCAAGTGCTCAGTGAAAGTGACAAAAACTAAAAACAGACCCTTGGTAATGATGGACCAACGTGATTGGTACATTTCAATAAAGAGGTGGCTTACAGTACAGGGGCGACATGAGTTCCAGACAAATCTATGCATGTGTGTATCTGATATGCATGTGCGTTACCTGATGCAAGCGTCAAACAGCGGCTTGTCCTGACCGTGCTGTGCGATGATTGGCAGAAGGTCATTCTGCAGGATCTGAGCTGCGCCAAGCTGCTGGCGGATGTCCCGCGTGTCATCCTCATGCCGCAGGTAGCGAATCAGATCCTTCACACTCTCTGCGCCCACACAGAAAGACACAGACATTAGAGACATATGCCTGTGTGGTTTTTGTGGTCTGCTGACACTTGTCTTGGTGTATAGACTTCATTCAAGGCACGACCCAGAAGGTTTGTCTGAGCCAACAGCTCAGAGTCTACAAAACACCCTGCACATTTGTGACATTTGGAGGAAGCTGTGAAAGAATTAGAAATGATTCCTGTGACGAGGTGATTGTCACTACAGATGAGTATGTGCTCTGACGGCCATGCCATCGAGCCTGGCTTTTTGGCGTTGCGGTCAGAGTGCATGTTTGGCACCCTGTAGACCCGGGTTCGAGTCCGGGTGGGGTGACCACGCTCTCCCTTCGCTACAAATGGTGTCAGAAGTGGTGTGGCTCGCTGTGAGGTCATCGGACGAGTGCCCGTAAAACTGTGTGAGGGACCCCTAGGTAGGTTTACCCCTGTGTGAGGGACCCCATAGATGGGTGAAGCACTTCTGTGTGGAGCGCTCTGGATAGGAGAAGTACAGTTGGTGGATGCGCAAGGAATGCTTGTGTGCGTAAAGCGCAAGGGTGCACTTCCCGAAGGTGAGGGCAGTGTGACCATGTGATCGTCACTACAGATGAGTATGTGCTCTGACTGCCATGCCTGGCTCTTTGGCGTTGCGGTCAGAGTGCATGTTTGGCACCCTGTAGACCCGGGTTCAAGTCCGGGTGGGGTGACCATGCTCTCCCTTCGCTACAATTACACTATCCATTATTAGGGGCAATTCTGTTAAGATGTTTATTTAAAAAAAAAAAAAAAAAAAAAAAAAAAACCTGGGCTCTACAGTACACAGCTAAATGCAACCTTCAAGGGGAAACTTCGGGAAATTTTTCACCACATTTTTGGACCCTATTTTTAGATATTTCTGGGTCCAAACTTTGACCAAGGAAGATGAAGGATTGTAATCGGCCCAGTATTAAGTTATAATGCTATAACTGCCAACCGAGAAATGGGAATACAATATAATCCCGTGGGGCAAGCATCTGTGTCAAGGTAAACCGCTTGTTTTCACCACTGGCTTATAATGTTATTATAAGAGTCTGATAACATGAAAAGTATCCCTGCAAAGATATACCTACATCTGTTGACCTCAGTAAATGTATATAAAAAATGACTGTTTCTACAGTTTCTGTATTTTAAGTTTCAGTTTCTGTAGAACATGACTATAGAAGCCTGTTCCATTACCCTCTATACCAGCAGCAGCAGACTCACCTAAACAGTCGGGTTCCCGGTGGTAGGTGTCTCCCTCCAGGTAGCCCAAGGCACTGCACGTAGCCAACAGCTCACAGTTCATCATGTACAAGTCCATATAGCACCAGCCTTACTGAGGGATGCCCTGGGTCCCAATCTTATGAGGAAGCATGGCAGGACCACAGCAGGGAGGGAGAGAGATAGACAAGCACATGGAAAGAAGTGAAGGAGACAGTGGCAAACAGAGAAAGGACATGAATAACAGTAGATGAGGAGTGGTTTGAGGGTATCAGCATTAGAGGATAGCCAGTGGGAGGAGGAGGAGGGTTAAAGATTAAAAAATATCAAAAAAGGGTGAGAACATGCAAAACATGGGAGACAACATGAGAATGAGGGAAATAAAGTGCCACCGAAATATGAAAATAGGAAGGGAAAGAAGGGAAAGGAAGTGAAAGAATAAAGAAGGTTGAGTTCAAATTCCAAACATAAATATTACATTTTACCAAAAATCTTTTTCCTTAAAAAAAATGCAACACAACTGCTCACCTGATTCTCAACAGCTGAGCTGTTTCAAACCTGAGGGAAAAAATACACAAACAGATAAACAAAATAAATATAACAAATAATAAAAAAAAACACGCCAGTTATAAGAGTTATGACATAATACCACAACTGAGCAACACAGCGTCCAGCAGTCTCTTTACCCCTCGCTCACTCAGTCCTAATTCTGCTTACCCATCCCCTGCACATGCTCATTCACGACCAGTCTGCAAGGGCAGGACAGCATGCACAACCACCAACAACAGTTTCAACAAGCCTGGAACACCTGCTCACAAGTGTGCAACCCATGCTCAACCACAAGTAGGGGTTGGGCAGAACACTTCAGGGTCACGGAGTTCATTGTGTGGGGTAGAAGGGTTTATCCAGGGTGTTCTCTGGAGAGTAAACAACCCTTGTCAAGTGTCAAGTCCAGACAGCAGGTTATCCTCGGTGTGAAACTACACACCTCCAATTAAAGGTAGTGTCTGTGATTTTAATATTTTGCATAGACTGCCCACCTACACTGTTCAAATAATGTTACTGTTACTTACCCTAACCCAGGTTTGTACTCCCGGGGGGGATCATCCCCCCCAACCCCCACCCTGAATAGCCAGTGGCATGCCATAATATAATTAATTTCATGTTTAAATAATTGGCAGTGCATCGTTTATCTATTTATTTTGTGTGTATGACACATTTTCTGATATTTCTGTTCTGTCTAATATAGTAGGACCTTTACCTGCAAATGCTGATGGCTGTGATAACATTGTTCCTCATCACCATAACCTATAATTACATTACACACACATAAGGCAACTTAGCTCTGTCCACTCACATTGTGTATTTTCTTCCCCTCCAACTCCACTGTGGGAGGAGTCTTTCCACCTGATCTACCGGCAGAAAACAGCCTACAGCTGCTCATTCCCACCAAACTATTATGCCCAAATTATATTCTGCTTGTAATACATAGTTCAGAAGAGGGGGATGATATAGGCTACACACACCCGGCGCTTATGCAACAGTAATACTTACCCATAATGCATTATTATAACCTAGTTTTCTAGGGTGGAAAGAGGAAGCACAGGAGGCTGGACTAGGGATGTACTTAACCCTTTCAGCACCACAACAAAAACAGTAAGTGATCAATGCAACCGCCAAGCTCTCTATGGATTTACATTGGGAATGCACAACCGCTCCTATGACAAAACCTGGCTTTGGAAAAAAGTGTCTGCAGAATACATAAAACCTAAAAGAACAGGTTTAAGATTATACTTGGATTAATGAATTCATAGGTTCAACAACATTTGGTTTATTTCTTTTCTAATGTACTCGGGTTATGCCTTGCAGTTGGCTTTCTATGCGTCATAAAGGAGTCTAAAACATACATGAAACAACCCCAAAGTAACTGTGGAGATATTTCATGGTATGATCTTTCCTCTCTACCACCAGCTTCTTTCCAAAACAGCTTATTTATGTAGCCTGCCTATGCACTTGCCCTAACATTCGATCAGTCTACCGTTCACAAACAGATCGAACCAGCTGACAGGAATGACGTCTTAGAACGTAGGCAAGCCGAAATGTGCTACAAGGTAACGGGAACAGTGGGCCGTCCTAAAATCATTTGCCTTTAAAGATATAGTCATGATTCGGAAAAGGTTGATGATACTTAAGGTCAGCAGCCAATCAAATGTATAACCCTCGGAAGCGTGGTCCTGAACACCATAGACAAATATAGAGCTGAGCACCACATTCAATTGACTGGAATTGTTTGTCTCGCTCCGAGCCACTCTGTTTGTTTCCCATTTACATGCCTGGGCTGTGTACGAACCCCGGATTTTTTTTGAGCACTGAAACGGACAGCTAGAGGGCAAATTCCCTGCCTTTGACAAATGTGTACGAGATTAGAATCGCCGACTGTACCAGTATTAATATGAACTGTAATGTTATGCAGAAACATTGCCCACATACCATGACTTGTGTGAGTCTCACAAGATACAACGTAGTAAGTTCCAAGTTCGCGTTGTGTTTACGACCAAAATGTGTACTGTTAATGTTCCTTAACTACCTAGCTAGCACAACCCAATCATAATCACTACCTAGATAACGTACAATCACACACTGCTGGAATTTAACAAAGATTAGAACAATGTAGTAAAATATTGTGCCATGAGCCAACATGGCGTTAGCTTGGGAGCGCTTGTTTAACAGCTCTGTGGTAAAAAGTCAGCTTTTGTGGTAGCAAGATGGACTGTCAGAGGTAAGGTGAGGTACATGCAATCATAATCTAACATCCAATTATTGTTTGGTTAGTAAGTTAATATTCATAATGTTGGCGGATGTAACTTTATGTTCATTACAACAAGCTAACGTAAGACAGACTACGTTGGACAATGCAGTTTAGCGAGCCTAGCCCACTTACCAGACGGAGACGTAAGCCTTAATGGCTTTCTTTTTTCTATGGTCTTCAAATGACGATGGTATCAAGTCGACACAACCAACTCTTTGGCCCGATTTAATAATTATCTAACGTAAAACCGTAAACAGCTTTCTTGAAAGACTTCAGGAAGTTGAGGAAGCCTCTAACAATCTCGCGCCAGAATTTCATGTGCACATGCTGACGTCTCTTAAAGGGGTCACTGCACTCACTAGTCTTGATATGAAAACAGACACCATCAGAGACTGTCTACATCCCGTCAATATCCAAATGTATCAGTTGTGCTTCGGTAAAAAAAAAAGAAGGTCATTTCAAGACGGGACACTTGTTCGACTAATCCTGGGTTGAGATATGCAAGTGATAAACTGTTAGTTATTGGAGAAGACATCTCACTGTCGTCACTTAACGTTAGGTGGTGATAATTCCAGTCATCTTTTAGGCTACAGTTCAAAATGAAAAAAAAAACAAAGACAACCTTCGAAAACCCTGAGCGAAATCGAATTAACCGTCGCAACTTTTCATAACAGTAGCTCAATAATCAATAGTACACCCACACTCTGCAGTTCGTATGATCATGATAGAAGCCTTGCCACTACACAAACGAATTGCACGTCAAACATAGCCTACCAACCAGTCTTACTAAGCATCTGGGCTAACTCTGTGTTTGCTTCTCTTTCTGTGAACTTACTATCCCTTTTCGCTACAGTCGGACTGAATGTTCATCAGACATAGCTTAGTGGAAAAAACACCCACATAAACGGCTCCAGGCATTGGCAGATTTCTAAATCGTACCTGCATGAACTGGCAATGCTCCCGTGTTTGATGAACGGCGGTGAACAAGGGCAGAATAAACTCCTGTTCACATGTAGACAATATCAGACCATTAATACTGAAGTCGTCACTCACGGTACTCCATCGTCTGGAGCATGTACACAACACTGTCCCATAACATACCAAATGCTTAAGAGGTGGGATTCAATTCAATAAATATTTAAATATGCCAAAAAATTCAACATGAGTGATTGCTATACACGTCATATAAAATAATAAACATCTTGTTTGTTTGCAAGTTGTTGATTTTTTTGTAAAGTCTAGGATAGAAGAATTACATATATTTTTTGAATTGCCCAGTAACCCTCTGGGAGCAAATATGGTTTGATCCACGAGTCACACTCAAGACTGCGTGACATCCACTAGCTCGGGTACATCACAAACGTGTGGGCGATGTTGTGAAAGGTAATGCATTGGAATGAAAGAACACTGATTATGTTACAATTTCTATCAATTGAAAGGTTGTAAATTACTATCAATGTCAACACTGATAACTTGATGAACACGTTGTATGATGTATATTACATTTATTCAGATTCGCGAATAGGCTGCAATTGCGTTTAAGTAGTTATTCTACAACGCCTCTTTATTTTATTTTAGTTTATACTAAGTCATAAGAGCCATTTTAAGTGACGTACTTAGCCTACTTACAATTAGCTACTCCCTTACGGTCGCCCAACTACTTTCTTATAATAGGCTACATTACACTTCAGTAATAGAACGGAAACGATTACTTGTTTTAGTGCCGTTATTTTGGTTGTCTCAATGTATTTCAGTTAAGCGGATAAGGACATTAAGTGTCAGGGGTTCCCAAGCAGTGATCAGACCCTAGTGCAGAAGCATACACAGATGCATGTCTTAATCTCAACTCTTTCCACAAAGGTGTCAGGAACAAAACTAAAAATGACGACTGAAGAGTCTTGATAGGAACAGACTCTAAGCAAAGGGCGTCGTCACTGTGTTTTCAATATTAAGAGGGACAGGGACAGATACATTAAGTGACTGAGTGAAATCCGTCCTATTATCCTGTTATCCCCGTAAATTGTACCTATATAGGCTACCCGTCCGTTTCAACATGGGCCGTCAAAAAGTTATCTGTTCATTTGGATCAAGAGCGGTGTTTGGATTACACCAGAGAGTCGTTGTGTGTGTGTATGGGTTGCTTGTGGACAAGTGTTACTGTAGGTTCCATGTTAGGCCTACTGCATGTTATGTTCATATGCTAAAGGGAGATTGCAAACGTATATGTATTTCAATACAAATAATTAAATCTAATTACATTTACAATATAGCTACGGTGGCATCTAGGTTTTATTTTAAATTCACCTTTTAATACCAAATCATTACATTAACCTGGGTTAAGCAAAGAGCTTTTTTAAAGAGTAATGTGTAGCTCTTGTGGGAGCAAGCTGAAAAACCCTCAAAGATTCAACATCAGTCTCTGCACTCCATAGAACTTTAGAGCCTGAAAACGGCTATAGAGCTACAAGTGTGTGAGTGCTGATGAGATATGATATTACTTCCTGATTGGCTATAGCATGCCCTTCAGGTCAAATAACCTGAAACTGTTGTAAGTGCCATAAGGGCAAGAGACATAACTCCATAAGTGCATACAAGTACTGAATCAGTTGTTTGTTGAGGCGCCACCCAGTGGTCCAACAAATTTCAGGGGGCTCAGGATAAAAGGCAGACTTTGGGACAAAAAGCCATAGTGATTTGAGCTACAGTATGGGCTTCAGTCCATCAAATATTCTCTTGCACCTCCATCATAATGTAGATTTTAGACAGTGCTCTTTTTACTGTAATAAGTACTTCCTTACAATGTGGAACCCTCTGTTACAAGTTGTCATGGTATTTCATTTTGAAATTGAAGTAAAGAAAACAATCACACATTTGTTGTTCCAGTGTAGTTTATTTGTATTTTCAATTTAATCCTATCTATTAGTAATTTTCTCTGAAATTGGCAAAGGACAAGCATTCCCAAAGAACAGCAAAACAAAAAGATCCCTGCTGTGATGTGAAACGAATGAGGCGTCTCGTTATGTGGTGTGCAGTATAGTGATGTATATATAGTATAGTGATGATCATTACTCACTTGCTCTGGAGAGATGAGGTTGAGCTGTTACTATATGTACCAACACAGAGCCATCTGACACAGGTTATAGTCTATTACAAGGTCACAAATGCCTCCCAATATAGGGAGCTGCTCAAACAGTATTATTGTCCAGTTGCACATCATCAGATCAAACCCTGGCAGTGACTATAAGCGATAAGAGTATACTACAAAACAGACGAGTGCTTGCATTACTGTTAAAAGCTCCCCCTTGACGGTAGAGTTTTGTGGCGAGTGTTCATTTTGAGGTGTCAGGTTCATATACAAAACATACATTACTTGAGAAAATTCTGTGTTTTTTCCTGTAAATCAAGGCCTCGGGTGGTTTTCAACTGAAGGTGAACAGGTAAGGCTTGCTCCACCACAAACCTGCACCTACCAAACTCTACAATCGTCCTCATGTCAGTGACTATGTCAGTACATTCATGTTTGTGTCTGTGTGTTGAAGTATCTGTTTTAGATTGTGAGCAACTGTGTCAAGGGTTGTGTTTTTGTCAATAATCAATGTCAATAATGTTGCCATTGAACAACACCAAGTTTGAACCATGAATGCATGTGTCATTGTAGCACCATTGTCACAATCAGTTGTGAGTTTACAGTTTAGATCAGTGTATACATTTTGGGGAAGAGGGCTATTAGACTGAGCAAAAATCTGATTTGCTCATGGATCACAGTTTTGAGTCAAAAACAAAAAGTCTTCTGTTAAACCTGGCTAGCATTCATAATTGTTTCATCAATTAGCACTACATATGATATAAGCAGCTTTTGATCTCTTTTTCATTCTTATGATTTTCATTCCTTTTCATTTTTCTACCCTATTGTTCACACTATTCTTGACCCTGGAACATTCAGCTGGTATTAGCTAGCTTGTCTACTCATCCCTGTCAGAGTCTTTGGAATCATGGTCGTCACGGTCGTCACGGTCTCCACGGGTGTCACGGGAATCACGGGAATCACGGGAATCACGGGAGTCACGGGCATCATGGGAATCACGGGAATCACGGGAATCACTCTTGTCACGGCTATCGTGGGAATCCCTCTCCTTCCTTGACTCCTTCACAACCTGTAAAGCAGTGACAGATAATAAAGCAAATCCAATGTAATTCACTGAAAAAGATAGGACAGAGGGTAAAATAGTAACATGTGGTAATAACTACATGTTGTCTATTTTGAATAGCAATACAGTAATGCGGCAGAGGAGTATTTTCTATCAACACACACCTCTCCATCACGGGTTTCAACAGTCTTGATCACAACTTTCCTTCCATGTCCAGGTTCGGGTTTGTCTTCGTAGTCTGGACCACATTGAACAAAGGCAAAAATAGATTTTCATATACCGGTATCTATATTTAAAGATATAATGGAACACCACTAGGTGATTTTACACTTTAAATATGATTCGGTATTATAACCCTGCTGCAGAGGCCTGAAGAAGTAACCAGTGCTGATCGAGTGCTTCAGTATAAATCAATATGAATGTAATAATTCACTAAATTACATTTTGAAAGAAACAGATTTGAAAAATCAGTCTTACCACCACCACGGTAGGAGGGAATGTTCATTGGAATAACAATCCTGTGAGACGGAACAACATATGTGATATTAACAAAAGGCCAACAGAATGAATTCAAATATTCAAATTTGTACACTAAAAATATTTTCCACATAAAGAAGAATATGTCTGCAAAAATGACTCACAGAATCAGAAAAATGTCCTGAACAACCATAAAATCCATTTAATCTAATAACTAAAGAGCTGTCAAGGTGTTCTGAAGGTTCTTTTATGCATACATATGCATGCTGGTGAGCTCTGAAAGAATGGGCCCATTTGTGTTCCAGTTACCAACCTGCTCTCCTCTCCCTCAAGAAGCTTCCTGTAGGTGGCGATCTCAATATCCAGCGCCATCTTGACGTTGAGCAGGTCCTGGTACTCCCTCAAATGGCGGGACATTTCATCCTTCAGGTGGCGGATCTCCTCCTCCAAGCGATTCACATTGTCCTGGTAGTTATTGGCCTCCACACCAAACTGATCCTCCATCTCCCGCATCTGCCTCAGAAGAGCCTCATTCTGCAGGACAGACACACACACAAACATTGCCAAGATATTCAAACATCACACACAACTACAGCGGTTAGAAAAATCAATGAGGGAATACGACAATTTCTTCCTCTGTCTTTGAGCTTTTCCCTTTGTGAATTTATAACAATATCTTTATGGCAGTATTTGTTGTGAAAATCAAAGAGCAATGAACAGAAGTCAAAAGGATGGGTGGAGAGGATGGAAACATGAGGAGGAGTAAGAGTGAAGAGATGATTCCCACCGTGCTCTTGAGGGCATCGACCTCACAGTTGAGAGCCTGGATCTGCCGGCGGGACTCATTAGCCTCCTGCTTGGCCTGCCTCATGCCATCATTATTGCGCTTAGCGGAGTCTGTCAGGTCAGCAAACTGAGACAGCAAAGAGGAAGAAATGGTTAAATGCATGAATATACAGTATCTATTTTACGTCACTGATTGATACAGTATGATGTCAGCTTGTGATTCTGTACACTGTTCATAGCACTTGATTGCAATGATACTGTGCGTCGTGGCTCAGTGGCTCACCTTGGACTTGTACCATTCCTCAGACTCCTGCATGTTCTTGGAGGCGATGTTCTCGTACTGAGCTCGGATGTCCCTCAGGGCACCGGTGAGGTCGGGGCGAGCCTGGGTCTCCACCTCAAACTTCATCTGCTGAGTCTGGGCACTCACCTGCACGTCCTGGATCTCCTGCAGAGAGGGAGAGCATACAGCGACCACACGATCAGTTACTTCACCCATGAAAATAAAAAAATATATAATTTTAACTTAATTTAGATCATTTTGAAATCTGTATACTTTGGATAACGGAGAAGGTCATCAGTAGTACACTACCCTTGTTGAGAGATGTGTTTTCAATGATTGTCCTTTATCAATTGAGAAAGTGTGTTTATGTATTTGCATAAGCACACAGTAACATAGTTGTACAGCGGTACAGTCATTTCATGTAAACAACCTTGATTTCATAATCAGATGTCTTACTACAGCTGGCAGTATTAGATAAAACTTCACGGAACACTTACAGAGAACACAGAACATTACACCTTTTGTTAAATTGATCAAGGCTTGTCACTGCTCTAAGGCTTGCCTATTCCACATTATACAGTGTTTTGTTGTTTCCATGGTACATGCAGGTATCTCACCTCATCATGGAGCTTCTTGAGGAACTCGATCTCATCCATCAGCGATTCAATTTTCCTCTCCATGTCCAGACGAGACAGAGTGGCATCATCCACATCCTTTAAAGAGATGATGCGCTCCATTATTTAATAACTCTTAGAGGTTTTATACTGCATTGACAGAGGCCAATGTTATGAGTGTGTTATGATGTCATGTCTGGAAATGCGGTGGGCTGTTGTGGTCAGAGATGTTCACCCTTAACAAATTATGCCTGTGCACCTTGTAAACAGACACAGCAGGGCAATGGCCATATATATCAAAAAATTCTGCTTAGGTTTCTTCAAATTTGTGCTCAGGAAAAAAATTATTTGACGCAATGTATTCATGTCTCATTTAAGTTTTTTGCCCTCAACGTCAACAAACTAATTCAGTGATGATCTATCATTTCTACACAGTTGTACTTTTGATAGGCTTCCATCAAGTGTTCTTCTTGTAAGCTTTAACATTTCTTAGATTCATATTCATTACAGACTGTCACTGGCCACATGGTGTCACTGTTAGCCCCACTGTTAGCTTTGGGCGTGGTCACCCATTAAGATTAGTCAGGGGAAACAAGATGATAAGCATGAGTGACCACCAGCTAGTCAGGCTTAGGATATGGCCATTTGTGTTTGAGGACATATAGACAAAGGAAAGTACAGTGAATGGAGAGCTCTAATGCTGAAAAGAGATTTGATTTGTTTTGGTTATGGTTACCTTACGGAATAGCACCAGGTTATTTTCAGCCTCCTGCTTCTTCTGGGTTTCCTCATCAAACCTAAGAAAAATAAGGAAAGAAATGACAGCTATATTTCCCAATTTACAATATCCAATGTATGTGTTACCACATTAGCGATGCTGTGGTAGACATTCAGTGTAAAATGGAGTGTGAAATATTTTCGATTCAAACATAAGTGGAATCTGACCTCATCATTTGTGGGTATGAATAACTTTCTGAGAAAATTCTGCGACGGACAGATTAAATATCTCCTCATGAATAAAAACATTTTCCAAGAGCCTGGGTCTAAGTCTGACAGAAAATGAATAGGGTTACGAAGAGAATTAATGAGTTAGGTAGCAGCCACACTAAGTGCTCTGTATGAAACATTACCTGACAGGTGGCTGATCACTGGCTCCAGCGCTAACATAGGCTGAGAGCATCAGCTGGCAAAGAGCCCTGGAATCAATTAGTTAATTTGCTGGTCTGTGAAAGGATTTGCGACCCAGTCCAAATGCTACTTGGGTGTGGCAGAAGGGGTGGGGGGGGATGAGATGCATCAATCGTCGGGGGGGTTGGGGGGGTTGAGTAGGTGGGCGGAGGCTCCTACAGCTCTGCTTGGCACATTGACTAAAATCTCAAAGGTCTCAGAGGTCCAGTCTCAGTCCACTTTGCGTTAGCACTTTTATTTGGTCAGGAGGACAATGCACCATCTGTGACATTTGTCCTTGTAAACCATTGTGTCTTCCACTGGGAAGAGGCCAAGCTCTGGGCTGGGCGTAATAATCAGATCACGGGAGAAACTGGCTGACCCCTGATTGCATTCAGTTTGGCTCCTGCTGCTACTGTAGTACATTAGCCATAATCCAGAGGATGGGTGACTGGGTCTGCCATGACTCAGGGAAAATTACACACACACAAACACACACACACACACACACATTTTGATAGAGATTTTGGATAATACCCCAAAAGCAACAGCAGCAACAACAAAACAAAGGAAAGAAAAGCATGAATGAATTGTTACTTTTTCTAAATACTAAAATCATTATAAGTAGTAGATAAATGTAAAAAGTTTCAGAATCTACACTGTTGTACTGAAGTCATAGGAAATCACAGTCAGAATTGCAGTGGGCCAACGTCGGATTTGTGAAGTGTTCAATCCCTCAAAACAGACTCGCCACTAAATGTGGCCTTTGTCTGCCAGTCTGTGACTGAGGTTGTGTGTGTGTGCATGTGTGTGTGCCCAAGTCCATGCAGTCTGTATGCTAGGTGGTGCCTCTGTGATAGTGTGTATGGGTGTGCACATGTGTGTGTGTATGCATGCAAGTGTGTATGTATGTCTGTGATTGTGTGTGTGTGTGTGTTTGCATGCACATGTTCGTTCATGTGTGTATGTATGTCTGTGTGTGTATGTGTGTTTGCCTGTGTATGTGTGGGCCTGTGTGTGTGTGTGTGTGTGTGTGTATGTGTGTTTGCCTGCGTATGTGTGGGCCTGTGTGTGTGCATGTGTGTGTGTTTGCATGTATGCATATGTGTGTGTTTTTCCTCTCATCTTTAATTCATGCACTATTTCAGGGGGCTGTGGTCTGTTAATGGGGTACCTGGCACCACCCCACCCACCCCACCCACTCAGGACACCCAACACCCTTTGATGCAGGCAGTCGCATTGAGCACCATTGATTTTTCCAGCTGCTCTCTCTCCTACTCTCTCTCTCTCTCTCTCTCTCTCTCTCTCTCTCCACACCCCTCCTCCACACTCCATCCTATGCGCAGCCAATTTATCCCTAGTCCTGGCATGTCATTTTCAGGGGGAGGACATACTGTAACACATATATACACACAGACACACACGCACATACGCACATACGCACCAAATGCATCTGTGTTTTCGCACCATCTGAAAGAGGAAGGTTGGCATGAATGACTGCCATGCTGCTTCATACTGTGACTGAGCGTTTTGGTAATATTTGAAGTAGATTTTGTGAAGCTGGCAAACTTGATCTATCAATTCAGAATCATATGTCGCATGTCGATGCAGTTTTAGTTGCTTGTTAACTGTCTTGTTTGTAAATGGCCAAGCAGGTGGTGCAATGGAAGAAAGTTGCAATGGCTTTGCTCCACTTTCCTGAATTTCAGAACATCCAAGAAAAAGTGACCACTTTTTGTAATTCTGCACTGGTTCTGCATCTGTCACCTATAGGGATGTCATATTATAAAAGCAGAGGGGATTTGTGTCCAAGGGAAATGTGCACCTGACCTATTGTGAGGAACTTGGAGTACTGCCCACAATTCATATGCACACACACACACACACACACACACACACACACACACACACACACACACACACACACACACACACCACACACACTCACACACACAACCCCCCCCCCCCCCCCCCCAACAGACACACACACACACACACACACACACACACACATGCTGCAGTACTGTGGATGCAGGAGGGAGGTTCTGTGTGCTGACGTCTTTGTTTGCATGTTCTTTCTTCCTCATGTGCCACGCCCATTCTAAATACAACCACTGGACACATTATGGCAAAATATCAGAAATTGCCACACCCTCCCCTGGTACCTTGAAGAAAAGTGATGGGCAAGAAAAAGTCTGCATGGGTGTGGCACTGCATGAGCCCTACAGCTTTTATGCATGTGTGTGTGTATGTGTGTATGTGTGTGTGTGTTTGGATGGAAGGAGGGGCTTTGCAAACACCACACGCAAAACACACCCTTATCCATCCAGACCTTTCAATTGTATAGCAGACCTAAATAGTCCCTTGAGAAATAAAGTGGGGTTCTTCGAAATTATATTACCCTCTACCAATTAGGATTTTTAACATTATATATTATATATTTCAGTTTAGGCCTCCTTCCTTTTTGTCTTACATGTTTAAATACTTATAGAATATCTTCAGTAGGTGCTACACAAAGCATCCAATGAAATATACAGTAAGTAAGTAAGATATACATTGAGGTATATCTCTGCTTCCTGACTAATGTCAATAACACTGATTTAAGTAGCGCCCACAAATTGATTTGCTTCACGCTCCAAACAGTAATAGCCCCTCATTTACTATACACATCCATTATTCACCTTTTATCTTCTTCCTTTGCAGCTTTATACAAAAACTTTACTTACTTTACTTAATGTTTGCTAGATCTGAATTAGGTGTGTTTTGCTGGTCACTATGTGTTGACAATGCTAATGTCTCTCTCTCTCACTCATCCTGGATCCACTCACCTCTGCTTCATCAGGGCCAGGTCCTCGGCCAGGTTGTCCCTTTCCACCTGGATCTGGTCACGGTCCTTCCCCACGAAATCCAGCTCCCTCCTGAGCTCACGCATCTCCTTTGTGTAGAGGTCGCAGGCGCGGTTGGGCTTGCCCTGCTGCTCCTGGCCCTTGTACTGGCTCAGTTCGGCCTGCAGCCCAGAGTTCTGCTGCTCCAGGTAACGCACCTTGTCGATGAAGCTGGCGAAGCGGTCGTTGAGCTCCATCAGCTCCTGCTTCTCGTTGCTGCGGGTGGCCAGGAACTCCTGGTTGACGGCCTCAGCCAGAGAGAAGTCTACCTTGTCGTAGGAGACCCGAGGGGTTGGGGTGCTGGATCGTGCCCGGTAGGCCACCTGGCGCGTGGGCATGGCGCCCGGCATGGAGCTCAGGTAGCGGCTGGAGTGGGGCATCATGCGGGACGAGAGGGGGGTATAGGAGGACTGCATGGAGGAAGGGGTGCCGAAAGTGCGGCGGTAGGAGGTGCGGGCGGTAGAGTGGCTGCTCATGGTGGCGGTTGTCTGGCTGGTCTGAGTTTCCTTAGCTCTAAGAATCTGTATGGTTCTTCTTCCTTTCTCGCTCTGTCTTCCTTTCTCTATCTTTCTGTCGCACTCAAGTGATGTTGTTCTCCGAAGGGGGTTGGGAGCAGCTGTCCGAGCTCAGGAGGGTTGAAGAGGGAGCGAAGCAACAGGACGTCCAAGTGAGATGCAGCGCAGCTTTTATACATCCCTGGACTGGACATCCCGTCCCACCCGCCTCCCTCTGCCCTTCCGCGCCCCCCTTCCACGCCCCTCTCCTCCCCCTCCCCCTCCTCTCGCTCGTTCCCCAGAGTTCCTGCCTCCTACTTCATTCTATCAATCCATCACCCTACCACACGCAGGCTCTGCGCTAGCCACTCCCTCCCTGCAGACCCTCCCTATGTCCTCTCCGCTCCCTCCCCTCCCCCCCGCCCCCCCCCCCCCCCCCCAATCTCTCTCTCATCTGCCCCTCCCTTTTGTCCTGCACTGTTGGCAGTCATCCCAACGGGCTCCCACATTATTGCCCAATATCACTAAAGATGTCTCCATCTCTCCACCCTTCTCTCGCCATCCCCCCATCACACTGCCCAGCCCCCGCCCCCCCCCCCTTCCCCATCCCCCCATCCTTAACATGACGTATGTTCTCTGCAGGCACTGCGTCCGACCTCTGTGCTCACTGCACTGCTCACGCCTCTCATCCTCTTCCTCACCTTCCTCCTCTTCCTCTCTCACTTTTCTGTTGGAGTTGTGACCCTTGGGTGCCCAACTGGTCTAGGGGTCTGTCCATCTGTCTGTCCACAATATATCTGTCTGCATTTTTTTCTATCTATGTATTTATGCATCTATCTATCGATCTATCTATTTATCTATCTATCTATCTATCTATTTATCTATCTAACTATCTATCTATCTATCTATCACTTTCTGCCTGTGTTACCTTGCTGATAGAATCTCAAAATCACTCAATATCCTTTCCTTAGTTTCACTTTGACCGACATACCTCTAATGTTACCTATGTCTGAATGTATACATTATACATTAGAACCGAATCCCCGCAACTGCAGTCCTTGCGCATTCTTGAAAAGGAGAAAAAGTACTTTGCCCTCTTCCCTGCATTCTCTGTTTCCTGTTTTCCTGTCCACTGTCTCTTTTTCCACATGTAATGGAATATAGTATTGATGTTCTGAGAGGCCGACAATGGCTGAGTCATGACTATGCAATTTTACCCCACAGCAGCAGAAGGCAGCGCTCATATGGGTTGATCTGTGCCTTAAGCCTATTTTTACCATCTGACACACAAGACAGCCCACTGCAGGAAGAGTACAGTGCCGGAAGATCAGATATGAACCTGATGCTTGCCGAGATAGAATTCGCTTTCAGCTTTCAAACAAGGGACCATGCCTGTGTCACAAAAACAAGAGCAGAAATAATTTCCATTTCATTCATATTGGATTGGACATGCTCTGGATTTTGAAGCCATGCTAACATTTGGCAATAAACATAAAACATGAACATAAACATAAAACATCTATACAGCCAGTATAAAGGCTCATTTCATAAGGGCAATGGCTAATTTTCCTGTCTTTTTCCTAAATTCAACATCATAGCATTTAATTTGCATTGATTAAGTTCAATACGCAGCTATGGTCAGTTGCTCACTGAGCAATATTAAAATATCTCCTCTTATAGCGCAGAAGAGAGACAAGGCTAGTGCCATGATTTTACATGTATTTTAAAACCATCAATTAATTTGTTTAATGGCCTGTTCATCTATAAGCATGAAGATGTATGGGTCTAGAGGTGGAGAGTGGCTATGTGCGGAGGGCACTGCAGATGTCCTCCTGTGTCTCTGTGTAAGTACATGTGTCCAGACCACCTCTTTAGCTAATTGAGCTGCTGCAGTGTGCACAGGGATGTTTGAAAACACATGGTTTCATCTGCAGGAGAATGTGCAGAGTCTGGGGTGAGATGGGTAGGTTAAGTCTCTTTGACCATTACAGAAAAATTAAGGACCACAGCCCATATTTTCACATACAAATGTTGGTAGCATAAAAGAGTAAATTAGATGAGAAACTTAACAAGCGCCTACATGTCTATGACAGGCCCAGATAATTGTGTACATTTAACAAAACGTCAGTATCTTCAGAACAAATTTGGCATAGGGTACAAGGTAAATACAAGGTACAAATTTGGCATTGTTTTGCACAAGGTTAATACTGAATAAAGGTTGAAGTCAAAGAATAATTTAATTTGACATAGTCTTTGCATATTTTTTTTAGACTGAATACACTGTTATCATTGTGAGCAAGTTATCATCAACTTTATATTTATATCTTTCTATAAGAGTAGACTCTTGGCTCGGGATAGTTAAAATTGTTTGTTGATCCAAGTAAAATCAACAAAACCTTTGAGTCAGCTTGCTGTGCTGCTGCTATGCGTGTGTCGAGCATGTGTGTGTGTGTGTAGAAAAGGACCATGCTTTTAGGGTGAGGTCTGCCAAGACATGCAACAGAATGAATCGAATGTCAGCTTTAATGTAGATGCAATGCTGAGCATGCATCTTGCTGTCAGCTACTGCAGCTTTTAATGTGCCATGGGGGAAAATACTCTCTCTCTTCCTCTCTCTCTCTCTTTCTCTCTCTCTCTCCCTCTCTCTTTCTCTCTCACTCTCTCTCTCTTTCTTTCTCTCTTGCTCTCTCTCTCTTTCTCTCTCTTACATCATATACTATTTCAACCTCCCCTAATGTGGTTTCTTTCATTTTAAAGTATTCTTTCACTTCAACCTTCTATATTCAGTATTTATACATCTATGTTTGCCTCATGCCTGACATTGTCAACTTACTGCCTGGTACGTTTCCTATTTTAGACAGATTGGCTGTCTTTAATGGCCTAATGTCAGTGGTGTGTTTCACTCTCTCTTTATCGTTTTCTAGCTGTCTGTCTGTCTATCTTATATTTCACTTTATGCACTTGCTCTCTTCTTGTCTGGTCTTTAACTCTCCCTTTCTCTCTCCCTCTCTCTCTCAGCCTCTCGTTTTCTCTTTTAGGATGTGAGCCTGTAGCTTGGTACAGCTGCCTCCTATGTCTGGCTTTCTTAGTAATTAATTTCCTGTGTGTTGGGCCTCGCACCCTAATCTAATCGTCCTATCTCATAAATGAGTTATCTCTCTCTCTCCCTCTCTCTCTCTTTCTCTCTATTCATCCCTCTCTCACAGAGTCTTTCTCTCTTGCCCTTCTGTCTGCCTTTTCTTAATGGATATTGCGCACTGCAACAACAATTCCTTACAGTCATTTTCCGGTAAAGACCGGTATTCCCATATGACGGCTGATCATGTTTCCAATGTCCAATATCCAATGACTTTCTCTCTTAGGCCCTTACCACAAAAAATTCTCACTTAGTCTTCTCATGCAGTCTCTAAATAAATGTGTTCTCATGTGCTCCATGCAAATGTAAGCAAATGACAAGTAACCACATTATACAAACATTTACAAATACAAATACAATACAAATAATGACCTTTTTTGCCAGATGCTATCTTGGCTCTCTAAAAACAGTCCGGTTTTGCTCTTAATTTTGAGGGTTTTATTCCTTAATAGATTGTTCCTCTATTGCTCCCTGGGAGATTCTTCCCCTCATTTAATTTCCTGTTTTATTTTATAACTCTTGCCTTGGACTGCTGCCTTTACAGTAAGAGCTGACTCTTTTCCCACTACACAGAGGTGTATACAGCATGTTTTTGCTGGCAGTACTGTATTTGTTTTGTCATCTTTTTTTCAAATAATCTCTCAATCCCCCTTTCACACATACACACACACACACACACACACACACACACACACACACACACACACACACACACACACACACACACACACACACACAGAGACACACACACAAACACACACACACACACACACACACACACACACACAAACACACACACACACACATACACACAAACAGTCATTGTTTATAATACTGCCATATCTTTCAGGTATCAGGTCACACACTCCATTCAGCAGCATAGCTAACAGTGTGTAATTGTACAGGACTGTGTGACTCATCAATTTTGCCCTCAGTAGGAGTTCAACTGTCACTCCTTAACAGCTTATCAGATCACACCAGGTGGATAATTACTCTCTGGGATTGAAGGACAGAGAATTAGACACCTTTCACATGTAGACAATGTAAAACCTATACTTTTGCACAACTGAATATGTCAACTGGAAAACTGTGTGTTTGTGTTGGTAGAGGCACACACAGGCGCTACCTGCCAATAGTTGCAAAACTGCCAGTAACTGCATTGCAAAGGCAATGTGTCAATATTACAACCACATGGGCTGATGGGCAGTGGTGGAATTTGGTTTTATGACACAAGAGTGTGACTAGTTCCTCAGATTGATGGTCAAATGATTTATAATGACATTGGTTATCATTAGCGGATGTAAGTGCTTGCCTACAGAATGTTTCATTTATGACAAGGGAATGCAGACACCATCTAAATGAAAGTATGCTTCCCCCAAGATCAGAAACCCTACTCTTGGGATGTTGACAGCTCTTCAGTAGCCTCTGAGCTAGTAGCATGGATGTAGCTTTTCATTATTAGGTTTTTTAATATGATCCTTTAATCACACCGAATGCTTTATAGCAGAAGCAGCTGATTTGCTTTCAAACAACACTGTAAATATTTCAGCTGTGGCTTTAACCATAAAGTAATGTCAATGTTTTTCCTCTCTTGAGTGCTCTTGAGACAACCATCATTAATTAAAAGCTATTGTCTATTCCTTCCTTATGAGACATTTCACACTGTCCACGATCTTAATTCTATGGTAAAGGCCAGTGCTGTCACTGTTATTGATGACCCCATCTGAGTACCCTTCTGATGAAGCAATTGATCCAGTATTGGTGAAAACCTTTTTTTAATTAGTAGACCAGAGGCGTAACTATAGGGGGTGCAGCAGGTGCGGCTGCACCTGGGCCCGTGGGTCTTGGGGGCCTGTAGCCGGGGGGTTTTCGTGCCCAAGAAAAATATCTGCGCAAGGGGAGGGGGCGTGGTGGCAGCGGTTAGTGACATACCCTGACAATTTCACAGTTTTAAGTGTTGTAGGCTGAATATCTGCGCAGGGGGAGGGGGCGTGGTGGCGGTTACAAACATGGGGTACGGGACTGTAAAATGGGAACCACTGCCTTACGCCACTGACTAGGGCCCGTCATAATAGCCTGCACCTGGGCCCGTCGTAACTACGTTATGCCACTGTAGTAGCCCTTTGGGTTGACATTAGTCACGTTTGAGTTTTGGAAATGGAAAGTCTTGAATGAGGCACAGCCCTGACATACCTGCAGTGCAGATGTTTGCATGTAATTGATATGGTTTCATGAAACCTGATGTTAAGTTCTGCAAAAATTCCTATCCTTCACTTCCCCTTTTTCAGTTTGTGTCAGCTTTGTACATTCTATGGTGTAACTCAGGAAACGCTGTAGTTGCTCATTGTAGATACACTCTCTGGTAAACAGTTGATTGCAGAGGCACAACTCTAAGTGAAGCACTTTTTAATGACACAGGTCTTACACACTACCGTACCCATGAGGAGCCTAACGCTAACAGTAAGGCAAAAGACCTGCTCAGCAGTTAGGGAACGCTAACATCAATAATTCAGGGGAGGCTTCTATTCCTTCCTGTGTGCAAGGCCGTTCAATACCAACGGCGATTACTGTTATGAACTGCTCTTGTCACTAATGTCCCTCTCATGTTATGATGTGCAATGTATGATGTTTCGTATAACGTACTCAGCACTTGCAGGGAGTATGGTTTCTTGCCTCCACATATAGGCAATGCTGTGAAACACAGCTCTGCACTGCGATCTATACCTGAGAACTCATTTCATAGTTTTTGGAGGCTATTTATATGTCAACTTAATAGCGGTTTAACATCAGTTTATCCACAAATTATGTAAAATGTGTATTTGTATTAAATAACAAGTCCGCTGCACTAATGATGGACTTGATGAAATTGAAACTAGGTTAGCATGCATCTTATTAGAGGTGGACAAGTGACTGTAGTTGTTGTATGAAGGCAGCTCATATGCAATGTTTGACAGCTCCTTTTAGAATAATTTTAATGGATTCAGTGATGTCAGATTTGATATAGCAGGTTGTCAGTAATGGGCAGGAGAAATAGCACATACAAATGTATTTGCAGGTAGTTGGCATAATGTTGGCAATATGATTGTGTGAAGTACCCTATCAATGGAGGAACAGTGTATACTGATACGGCCACATGTGTTTTGTGTTCTTTGTTAAACCACTTCTATCCCTTTCTGTAGCTCCGCCCAGGTTTTGCTACTCCTGATTGCCGGATGAGATGCACCTTGCCAGGTGATTAAGCAGCAGTTAAAGACTCCAGTTTCCTGCTGCAGAGGAAGAGGCTTCTAGCTTGGGGACTGCTGGTCTTGCTGCCTCTGAGCCTGAGAGTTTGTCGTGTAGTTGTTGTGTTTTGATATTTTTTCTAGAGTTGTTCTGTATTTGTTTATATTTTTGGTTTTAGAAAAGGTGTTTCCAGTAGTTAATTTGGGTCAGTAGTGGAGTGGTGTTCGCCACATAGAGCTGCCAAAGGTTGGCGTAAAAATACATATTAAACAAACCGTTACGACAAACATAATGCAAAAAACTGAGTCAGTTTAACTGAAATTTTGAATTTATTGATCCAGTGAACAATTCAAACACAGAATTGCAGAATCAGACTGATAAGGAAACAGAAAGAAGTGGTTGTGGAGAATGGTTGACAGGGACTTCACCACACAATGAAACCTGTATTAGACATTCAGTATTCCTCTCCTTCATCCTCTCCCTCCATACTATCTGCCCCTACCTCCTCATAATCCTTCTCCAGGGCGGCCATGTCCTCTCTGGCCTCTGAGAACTCGCCTTCCTCCATACCCTCACCTACGTACCAGTGCACAAAGGCACGCTTGGCGTACATCAGGTCAAACTTGTGGTCAAGCCTGGCCCAAGCCTCTGCAATAGCAGTGGTGTTGCTCAGCATGCAAACAGCCCTCTGCACCTTGGCCAGGTCACCACCAGGTACCACAGTAGGGGGCTGGTAGTTAATGCCCACTTTAAAACCAGTGGGGCACCAGTCCACAAACTGGATGGAGCGCTTGGTCTTGATGGTGGCAATGGCAGCATTGACATCTTTTGGTACAACATCACCACGGTACAGCAGGCAGCAGGCCATGTACTTGCCGTGACGGGGGTCGCATTTGACCATCTGATTGGCAGGCTCAAAGCAAGCACTAGTGATTTCAGCTACGGTTAGCTGTTCATGGTAGGCCTTCTCAGCAGAGATCACTGGGGCATAAGTAGCCAGGGGGAAGTGGATACGAGGGTAGGGCACCAAATTGGTCTGGAACTCAGTCAGATCAACATTCAGAGCACCATCAAAACGGAGAGAGGCGGTAATAGAGGACACAATTTGGCTAATCAACCTGTTAAGGTTGGTGTAACTAGGACGCTCAATGTCGAGGTTCCTACGGCAGATGTCATAGATGGCCTCATTATCCACCATGAAGGCACAGTCAGAGTGCTCCAGGGTGGTGTGGGTGGTCAGGATGGCGTTGTAAGGCTCCACCACTGCAGTGGACACCTGGGGAGCTGGGTAGATGGAGAACTCAAGCTTGGACTTCTTGCCATAGTCGACAGAGAGGCGCTCCATCAGCAGGGAGGTGAAACCAGAGCCGGTGCCACCTCCGAAGCTGTGGAAGACCAGGAAACCTTGAAGTCCAGTGCACTGGTCAGCCTAGAGGGAGAGAGTGATAAAACTAAAGAATAAAACACAGTTGGAAGAAATCTTACACATTTTTACAAGGTGTCAACTTAAATGTCTCCTTAAACACAGTGCGGTTTAGATTCTTACCAGCTTGCGGACCCTGTCCAGAACCAGGTCAATGATTTCCTTGCCAATAGTGTAATGCCCACGGGCGTAGTTGTTGGCAGCATCCTCCTTTCCAGTGATCAGCTGCTCAGGGTGGAACAGCTGGCGGTAAGTGCCAGAGCGCACCTCATCTAAACCAGGAGAGATCTGTTAGTTTTCCATGTTCCATACAGAGTCAAGCTAACTCAAACCCAAATCTCCACGTGCTCAGCTTACCAATGACTGTGGGCTCAAGATCTACAAACACAGCCCTGGGGACGTGCTTGCCGGCTCCGGTCTCACTGAAGAAGGTGTTGAAGGAGTCGTCTCCTCCTCCAATGGTCTTGTCACTGGGCATCTGCCCGTTCGGCTGGATGCCATGCTCCAGACAGTACAGCTCCCAGCAGGCATTGCCGATCTGCACGCCAGCCTGGCCAACATGTATGGAGATACACTCACGCTGTGGACAGAGAAAGAAATTAAACTCAGTACATGGCAGAAGACAGGACAGGGATGGTGGCTCTCAAGTTCAGGGAGTTGCCTTAGTGATGACATTCTTCGTAGCCTGGGTGATTTCCTAATATTTATGTGGTGTAAGCCTACGTAGTCAGAGTGCTGTGCTTTCTGAATGCTTTCCTAGTTTCAAGACTTAAATTTGTGTACATTATCCACGATCGCTATCAACATGATGACGGCCTGCATGCAGAGCTTTTAACTAGTTTGGGAAAATAAACTATGAAATAAAAACACCAAACAAACACTGAAAAGATTTTGATTCTGATTGATCCTAGAGAGGATTAAGTATATGTATGTCTGTGCTCATTATTGGGTGTTAGTGAGTGTGTTTGATTGTGTGAACTGGAGGTTTTGAGTCAATCACATGACTCAGCACGTTTTTCATCTATGAGGTGAGACACAGCAGGCCTGTGTGGTGCTGCAGCAGAGAAAGAGCCCACAAGACTAGAGTGCTTATATTGCTCTCTGATCCAGCACATCACTCTGTCACTATGATTCAGCCTCAACAGACTGTCACATCCCCCAATTGCTAAATCCACAGTTTGGATTTCTAGAAATGTATGTGACACAATACCAGAAAATTGTACGGTCTAAAATAGTTGAATTTTATCAATCTAGTCCTGGTTACACATGGATCGCTAAGAAAGCTTAGAACATCAATGTGTCACAATAAAAGGGTGATGGGTTTGTGTCAAGGTGATGTCATGCGTTTGTTAAATCTCATTAGCCACGACCGGCTGCTCTTTCATGGGCACAGGCTATTTTACCGGGCCTCATCACAATGGTGTTATTTACGGTGATTTATGTTCTAATCCCGCCTAAATAATGTAACTGAAAGTCAGCACGGTGAAGTCATTCTTTCAGATGAAGGTAACGGTCTTAGTGTTCGTCTGACCATGACAGTAAACGCCACTTAACATACTATAAACGTAAGAAGGATAAGAGCATCTACTGATTTAGAATGACAGTAAATCCACGTAATGTATGAAGAGGCTATACGGTGAGAGTTCACATAATCTGTCCAACAGTAAACTGGACACAGAATACCACCGATTCGCAATGCAACATTGAAACAAAGCCGAGCTAAAGCAGAAGAGGAGGGGTGAAGAGGCAAAATGTTCTGCCCAGACAAAGAAAATAATTAATCTGTTGCGCAGTGGCAAACCCGCTTTGTTAATAAAGTCATAAATTAAATGTTTCAGTGTAATCTAAAAATACATTGAAAAGATTTTTAAAATCATTCCGTGTTATAGCCTTGGAGTTAGTGAAATGATGTTCAAAAGACATTTTGAAGGTGCCATGACATTTTAAAATGACCTATCAAACTGGTAATAACGGTGATATGCTAAAACAGCTATTACAGTGTCAACATTATATTAACACGTAATTAAATCAACAGGACTAATGATACGAAAAGGAACAAATAATGGGAATTGTTCAGGTATTCCAGTCTCCCACTTACCATATTTAAGATGAAGGTATACAAATTGCAGTGAAAATTAAATAACAAAAGTCCTTTGCTTTACAATGAACCCTCACGTAGAGACCTTTAGGAGTCTATTGTGAGAAGTTTTAAATTGAAATGGGTGGGGTGCTAAGCTATATACCGGCTATGACACGTTGAGGCGGGATTTACAGTGAGAGATACCACCACCCCAAGCGGAAAAGGGAAGAATTGAGCCCTCCGTACTGGTCCGCTGAAAGATTGACATCCCATTGGCCCTGGATGTATTAGCATAAAGAGAAGAGACTAGTGGCAGATGATCTGGTCTCATACGGAAGATATATTTTAATAACAATGTAATGTAATAGGAAATCTGCATTAATTTCACACTAATACAATTGTATGTTCTACTGATACAAGTAGGACAATAGGGCCAAAACGCTTAGTTGAAGAAATTCTGTATTTTAACTTTATGTAAAATACTGTACCTTCATATACCTATCCATTGACCTCCCTCTCCCCTTAGAAACATAACAGACAAAATCCAACCTGATCTTCAGAAGACATCTTAGTCAACATCCTCAACCACAATGTCACAAACACACAAAATATGTGAGGAAACATTGTCCATTGTGTATGCCTAACTCAGTGAAGTGGTTGTCCAATTATCTTGAAACACTATCGTTCTGTAACGGACAGACACCGAACACCGAGGGAATACACAGACAGGAAGAGAACGTGCCTAACACAAATAATCCTTTTCCATGCAGGTCTCCTGATCATGTTCCAAAACAGATCATAAGTTTTTACGCAGGGACAAGTATGTACAATAAAGTATTAATTAAGCATGATAACCTATTGCCTTTTATTGCTGAACTAAGCTCAATTAATGAAAAAACTTAAATGCAACCTCACGCAATACTGGGGTGTCAACCTTAGCAGAAGCAGTTCTTTCAAAAGAATGATAACACTCTCTGGTCACACTGGTCTGAGAGCATTATGTTTTAGGGTGATGTAAAACAAACATGAAATTGGCACAACCAGTGGAGGGAGCCAAAGTTTAGGATTTGAAACCTCACACAGAACAGATGCCAATCCTTCTATGGGTTTATCTAGTTGGCCTATGTCATTTGAAGTGTAATCACCCTATTATCACTATATTATCTTATCACACTATCTTATCTTCCTTATGAATGTTATTATACTTTTATAATCGATTATTATACACATTGAATAATGACAATACTGCTGTGGTGCAAGTGGTGCAATAAGGACATCACAGCAATCATATTGGTTGGGTGAGGTTTTTATTGGGTTCTAGTACAAAATACTATAACCACAAAGACTGAGCAATGGCACAAACCTTGACTAATACACTGATGAAGGGTCTGTGGACTACAGGAAGCCTAACACCAGCTGGGTCATGCCTGTCTTGCCAGCTTTCACTTGACACTTTACACATTTGGAAATAGGCAGCACATGCCACTGATGGAGCATTTAATACTCCTCTCCCTCTTCCTCTCCCTCACCCTCAATGGAGTCGACACCGACCTCCTCATAATCCTTCTCCAGGGCGGCCATGTCCTCTCTGGCCTCTGAGAACTCACCTTCCTCCATACCCTCACCTACGTACCAGTGCACAAAGGCACGCTTGGCGTACATCAGGTCAAACTTGTGGTCAAGCCTGGCCCAAGCCTCTGCAATAGCAGTGGTGTTGCTCAGCATGCAAACAGCCCTCTGCACCTTGGCCAGGTCACCACCAGGTACCGCAGTAGGGGGCTGGTAGTTAATGCCCACCTTAAAACCAGTGGGGCACCAGTCCACAAACTGGATGGAGCGCTTGGTCTTGATGGTGGCAATGGCCGCATTGACATCTTTTGGTACAACATCACCACGGTACAGCAGGCAGCAGGCCATGTACTTGCCGTGACGGGGGTCGCATTTGACCATCTGATTGGCAGGCTCAAAGCAAGCATTAGTGATCTCAGACACTGAGAGCTGCTCATGGTAGGCCTTCTCAGCAGAGATTACTGGGGCATATGTAGCCAGGGGGAAGTGGATACGAGGGTAGGGCACCAAGTTGGTCTGGAATTCAGTCAGATCAACATTCAGAGCACCATCAAAACGGAGGGAGGCAGTGATGGAGGACACAATCTGGCCAATCAACCTGTTAAGGTTGGTGTAACTAGGACGCTCAATGTCGAGGTTCCTACGGCAGATGTCATAGATGGCCTCATTGTCCACCATGAAGGCACAGTCAGAGTGCTCCAGGGTGGTGTGGGTGGTCAGGATGGCGTTGTAAGGCTCCACCACTGCAGTGGACACCTGGGGAGCTGGGTAAATGGAGAACTCAAGCTTGGACTTCTTGCCAAAGTCGACAGAGAGGCGCTCCATCAGCAGGGAGGTGAAACCAGAGCCGGTGCCACCTCCGAAGCTGTGGAAGACCAGGAAACCCTGAAGTCCAGTGCACTGGTCAGACTAGAGGGAGAAAATGACAGGACAAATAAATAGTAACTGTTACTGCTAAATATGAAATAAAGACAGCAACTTATTATCATACACCATGGCAGAATATCATTGGCTTACATGCTAGTTTGCTAACTGGCATCTTTATAGGTCTACTCTATGGCTTTTCAGTGTTCATACCAGTTTGCGGATCCTGTCCAGAACCAGATCAATGATTTCCTTGCCAATAGTGTAATGCCCACGGGCGTAGTTGTTGGCAGCATCCTCCTTTCCAGTGATCAGCTGCTCAGGGTGGAACAGCTGGCGGTAGGTGCCAGAGCGCACCTCATCTAAACCAGGAGAGATCTGTTAGTTTTCCATGTTCCATACAGAGTCAAGCTAACTCAAACCCAAATCTCCACCAGTGCTCAGCTTACCAATGACTGTGGGCTCCAGATCTACAAACACAGCCCTGGGGACGTGCTTGCCGGCTCCGGTCTCACTGAAGAAGGTGTTGAAGGAGTCGTCTCCTCCTCCAATGGCCTTGTCACTGGGCATCTGCCCGTCCGGCTGGATGCCATGCTCCAGACAGTACAGCTCCCAGCAGGCATTGCCGATCTGCACTCCAGCCTGGCCAACATGTATGGAGATACACTCACGCTGGAGAGAGAAAAAAAAAAAAAAAAAAAAAAAAAAAAAATTTAAAAATTAAAAAATCAAAATCAGGAGGAAGATTATTCATACAATAAAGTGATTCATACTATTTAAACAAACGGTGTTCCTTTTGTATAGATGAAATGTAATTCAATTAGAATTAGGATTTGAGCACCACATGCTTAGGGTAACATGTCCGTGCATCAACACGCCCAAGCCCAATTTCTCTTCAGGCTGCAGTGACTGTTATCTATTCATTTCAGAACAAGGGATGGATTCTGCTTGCATATCCCACCTTAATATTCCGTAAAGTTGTTGTTTTAACCGAAAGCACGTCGATACTGGTGTTAATATTTAGCTGCCAGTACAACAAAGACAGTCTTGGCACGGGCTTTCCTTAAACTAGGGCTTAATTCGTCCCTACCGACATGATGTGGATGAAAGTACCATCATCACTAAAAACACAGGATACCGCAATCGTCGTAAAATAACATAATCCGACATTTTTTAGAAATACATCATACAATTGTCTTACAGTGATCGTTCTAAAGGAATAAAGAATCGTCCCTACCGACATGATGTGGATGAAAGTACCATCATCACTAAAAGCTCAGGATACCGCAATCGTCGTAAAATAACATAATCCGACATTTTTTAGAAATACATCATACAATTGTCTTACAGTGATCGTCCTAAAGGAATAAAGAATAATGAATCGGCTAACATAGGAGGAAATTGTCTCACCATTTTGTTCTCTCTCGGAAGCGACGGCTGATGGAGGCGCTGAAGAGATGGATACTGAACTCTTCTAGATAACTGCAGGAGGATAAGAGAGCTGGGGGGTGGTGCACCAGAGAACAGAGCAGACCAAAGCAATGGACAGCACACACTGCACAGCCGTTATTGCAATTCACGTGTCACCAATCTTCACTGTTAATATTGTGTGATTGTAGTGTTGCTCTAAAATGGTTTCTGCATATATGTATTTGATTGTTGATGATACATTTTGTTTAGATTATCTACATAATTATTTTAAACTCAAACTCAACATTGGGCAACATTGTAGCTATATTTAGACAACTGCATACGTAACTCTCAGGGTTTTAAATTTTTTATATGCCCTAAATAGAAGACGTGCAAAGAGCCACACCCAGGCCTGAGCTTGTCCTATCATTCTGAACTGTTGGAAAACATATCTTAAATATATAAATCGTACTGATAGACCAGGCATTCTAAGATTTAACAGTGGAGGGTTTAATTCTTTATTTTTCATGTGTAAACAGAGAACATTTACAATGTCAACCCAATGGCAAAGATACAAAACTAGAATTGGTTTCCTTTATTTAACTGTGCTTAGAAATGACCATGCAAAACAAACATTAAGACAAAAAATAAGGGTTTATAACAATAAAATATGTACAACATTTAGTTATTTTGCTGCATTGATATTGACCTCCCATCTTTGTCGCTCCCCATCCTCCATTCCACAGCAAGCCTCCGCCCCACTTTGTTCAAGATTTTGCTGCAGTGACGTCATCCCACTGCAGTGAGTCACATGACCTGAGTGTCAGCACTGTTTCTAAGTGGATGAATGCAGTACCTTCCTTCCTTCTGCCTCTGTCAAAATACTAAAGTCCAACTGTCCAATATTCTGAGGAACTGTCCCTCTTTCTGTATATGTTTATGTATGTGTTAATATATAGATTTAGGACATCAACTGTTGAATAATTGGTGGGAATAATGAAGCCCTAAATATCTTCCATTTGGCTCTGATGGTAGAGTCTGGGCATGGCTGAAAAGGGCTGGGTCATAGCAGCTGCCTCTGATCCCCTTATGTGCTACGCCCCTGTCTGCCTGACTGCGTATGCTGCTGGAACACATACACACACACACGACTTATGCATCAAAAGCAATTTGGTATCTTGCCAGAGTGAAGTGTTTGTAAAGCCACAAAAAGATTATCTTTCACCATGGTGCATTTTCATGTGGCATAATATTCTGCTAAAATATGTCCAGTTTACAGATCACAAGAAACTACACAACCATAAACTGGATTCAAAAAATAAAACACAAATATCTTCAAAGTAACATACTGCAATGACTTGCTAAATGTAGCCTTGCCTTGCCCTTGCTGTTCCCCCATACTCTTATGATGAAAAATGTACAAGCATGCTAATGCTGAATTATTTATGTACCTTATCCCAGAAAACTAAAATGAATTATTGTACAAATGTACAATCCTTGGATTACCTGTCAGCTCTATAATGCTAAAATTGTATAAATCTACATAGATCTGATAGATCGATAGATAGGCCATAAGTGTGACAACTTAGCTCTGTCATTGATCCCTGCACTGTGCCCATTGTTGTAAGAAATCACCTTAAAACAGAAAACATGACATTGTGATGTAGATCTGTGAACAAGAGGAAACAATAAACTGTCAGGACTAATTTCATGGGAGTGACCATGCAGATTTATGCACGCCGGGTACCATCTGGGGTTGTGTGTGAGGTTGCATTCATTTTGAACAATAGGTCCACAGTCAGCATCTGAGAGGCACTCCCACCTCCCCCATCACGTAGTCTTCAGCACTGATTACCATTGTAGGCCCTTCTGCCTGTACAACCCCACTCCCCCAGAATCACAATTGTCCATCATTTTCTAGATGGATTAGCTATCAAAATGTCCATACAAAATTATCCATATTTTCGTTTAAAACATGGTTTGAATATTTGGCTATTGAATCACGGAGGCAAGGAATGGTCAAGTGCAAGGTGGGGGCAAGAGATACAATCACTGCTAAGTTGCTGATGAGTTATTTAGGCTTAGCCCGTTACATTCCCTGGAGTGAAAGCATGCGTTTGAGGAAAAGAGGCGTCTTTCGGATTGCAGGGTCTATGGTCGTTTGCCAATATAACACAGACTATGTGGTACTGCCATCTTCCTGACTTGGTGCCAGCTAGGGAGACGTTCGTCAAGCTAAGCTGCTACGTATCCACCCACTTCCGTTTTCTGTCATTTATTCATGTTGGCTTGGGCGGTGCAACCCTCAAAAAACGGTATAAATACTAGTGCGCCACAGTGTTGAAGGTTAGTTACTACATCGACTCTTAACTGTCGAATAAGGTAACCTGAATTCTATCCGGAAAAAGACGGTTTCAGTTCTCTGAACTATTTTATTTAAATACTCCACTCTCTACTAGACAACATGGTAAGTGTCCTTGATATAGCCTTGACTTTACATTAATCACATTTTAGGTATGGCTCTTGGTATAAAGGAATTTGAATGAAATCTGCTGTCCTACTATAGTTCAGCATTTAATGAAATTCCAATTATTTCTGATATACTGTTAGTTAAGCCATTCCCTATACATGGTCTATTCATAGTAGAACATGCGATGTATCCAAAATACGTACTACTGCGCATATTAAATTGATATGGGTAGCATGCATAAGATACTATAGCCAAAAGGTGCAAGTGCAGATTACACAACAAATCTGCACTGATTTCTCGTGGTTCTGCATAATGGGTCGGATTGCTGTATCGTGCCCTAGAGCCAGTATAACTATAACTGCTCTTATAATACCAGGGCCATATACATCTTGCAGTGACGCTCTTGTATGGTGGATTTGTAAAGGTGGAGAGGCTTCGTTGAGTACCTACTAGCCTAATTGCGATTACACGTCATTAGCCTCTGAATTGGAATATCCTTTAATTTTTATCTGAAATGAACTCTAGTGTACGCATATTCGTTATACGTAGGCCTATTCATGATTGTCAACATTTTAGAATGATCATTTCGAATCATTCTGAAGGCCTGAAGATTTTAGGGAGATACACAGATTTCACCTTATGCCAGTGAGATGCGCTGGCGTCAAACCATTTAGATTAGTAAACGATATGTTGGACAATGAAATCCCCTGTTCTCCAAACTGAAGGGCTAAAAAGATTGTGGTTACCAATGTTACTTCAATTCACATGGAGATGACAGGTCATCCTGGTGACTCCTTAAGCCACCTGTGGCCCGCTAGTCTTAGATGTGACATTGATATCGCTTAAAGACTACACTGTGTCATTGTAACTAAATCCTAATAAGAGCCATTTTGTACCACACTTGATTACTGAATCGTGATTAGCCTATCCTTTGTCACCATTGAGGCAAAGCCTTCTTATCGAGGAGCAAATGCTCTTACAATGTGACCTATTTTTGAAAGTCGAAGAAGCCCGCACGTTTTGAGCAATAAAGGTTTAAAAAAAAAAAAAAAAACTAAATGTAGGCCTGTACCAATAAATTAAGCATTTCTGCGCAACTAGGCGGATGAAGGAAAATTCCAGCAACCTAAACGAACGTGCGGGATGGCGCTGACGGGCAACCGTATGTTCAGATGGGGGATGGGTGTAGCCTGTCTTGGCCAACTAATCTTGCAGCTTTTGTATGGTGCACCCCCTGCAGATGGTCTCCTTAAATATAGGCAATATAAGCAATAGCACATTTCCTTTAGAGAGTAAATGTATCCTTTTGTGCAGTAGCTAACTTTAACACAGTGGTGTGTGGGCCTCTCGAGGTATTTTTTTGGGGCATTTTCGACATTTTGACAGCTAATCCCTCTCAGGAATTATGGACAATAAAGATAATGACGTTTAAGTTCTAATAAAAACTGTGAAGGTTCAGATTGAGATTTCTTTTTAAAGCATGATGGTGTTTGCATGATAGGCTATTCGAATAGCTTTCTTTTTGAACACCCATGAATTAAATGCTTTTTTTTTTCAACTTGTTCTTGGTGAAACGCCACCTTCAGAAAACCTCAAATCGTTTCCTGAAAGAGCTGGTTGCCTAGAAACAGACATAGCTTTACTTGCATTTATGTGCAAATCCCTCAGTGACAGCAGGGTGGTGCTCACAGATGGGGGAGGGAGAACGAAAAGGAGGGGGAGCTGGTGGCCTGATTTGCCTTGGCTCTAAGCCTCCCCCTTAATTGCGCTGCCCAAACTGCAGAGTGTGTTAATGTTTGCTGCAAGTTCAATCATTTGCTTGAAATAAACAGTCGTCTCAATTATGAGCTTTCTGCAATTGCAGATGCAGGCTATGAGCCAAGGGTACAGAAATGGTGTATGAAACAAAAACACAGCTGAATAAACTGGACAAATCTGTTCTTTACACTGCAACGTAGATTTAGCTATATATTAGTCACTTGTGAGGTACTCAGTTTTGCTTGATTGTTTTTTTTGTCGGCGTGGCCCAGTTTTGTGTTGTGTGGCATTCAGGGAGGAATTCTATGAGGATATTGAATAGCTTCAAATTGTTGGACATGCACCACTAAACATCAATGAAGGTCTAATAAACATCCCCTTTGTCTTCTCTGTCCACAGCGTGAGTGTATCTCTATCCATGTAGGCCAGGCTGGCGTGCAGATCGGCAATGCCTGCTGGGAGCTGTACTGTCTGGAGCATGGCATCCAGCCTGACGGGCAGATGCCCAGTGACAAGACCATTGGAGGAGGAGACGACTCCTTCAACACCTTCTTCAGTGAGACCGGAGCCGGCAAGCACGTCCCCAGGGCTGTGTTTGTAGATCTGGAGCCCACAGTCATTGGTAAGCTGAGCACTGGTGGAGATTTGGGGTTTGAATTTGCTTGGCTGTGTATGGAACATGGAAAACTAACAGATCTCTCCTGGTTTAGATGAGGTGCGCACTGGCACTTACCGCCAGCTGTTCCACCCTGAGCAGCTGATCACTGGAAAGGAGGATGCTGCCAACAACTATGCCCGTGGGCATTACACTATTGGCAAGGAAATCATTGACCTGGTTCTGGACAGGGTCCGCAAGCTGGTAAGAATCTAAACCGCACTGTGTTTAAGGAGACATTTAAGTTGACACCTTGTAAAAATGTGTAAGATTTCTTCCAACTGTGCTTTATTCTTTGGTTTCATCACTCTCTCCCTCTAGGCTGACCAGTGCACTGGACTTCAAGGTTTCCTGGTCTTCCACAGCTTCGGAGGTGGCACCGGCTCTGGTTTCACCTCCCTGCTGATGGAGCGCCTCTCTGTCGACTATGGCAAGAAGTCCAAGCTTGAGTTCTCCATCTACCCAGCTCCCCAGGTGTCCACTGCAGTGGTGGAGCCTTACAACTCTATCCTGACCACCCACACCACCCTGGAGCACTCTGACTGTGCCTTCATGGTGGATAATGAGGCCATCTATGACATCTGCCGTAGGAACCTCGACATTGAGCGTCCTAGTTACACCAACCTTAACAGGTTGATTAGCCAAATTGTGTCCTCTATTACCGCCTCTCTCCGTTTTGATGGTGCTCTGAATGTTGATCTGACTGAGTTCCAGACCAATTTGGTGCCCTACCCTCGTATCCACTTCCCCCTGGCTACATATGCCCCAGTAATTTCTGCTGAGAAGGCCTACCATGAGCAGCTCTCAGTGTCTGAGATCACTAATGCTTGCTTTGAGCCTGCCAATCAGATGGTCAAATGCGACCCCCGTCACGGCAAGTACATGGCCTGCTGCCTGCTGTACCGTGGTGATGTTGTACCAAAAGATGTCAATGCGGCCATTGCCACCATCAAGACCAAGCGCTCCATCCAGTTTGTGGACTGGTGCCCCACTGGTTTTAAGGTGGGCATTAACTACCAGCCCCCTACTGTGGTACCTGGTGGTGACCTGGCCAAGGTGCAGAGGGCTGTTTGCATGCTGAGCAACACCACTGCTATTGCAGAGGCTTGGGCCAGGCTTGACCACAAGTTTGACCTGATGTATGCCAAGCGTGCCTTTGTGCACTGGTACGTAGGTGAGGGTATGGAGGAAGGTGAGTTCTCAGAGGCCAGAGAGGACATGGCCGCCCTGGAGAAGGATTATGAGGAGGTCGGTGTCGACTCCATTGAGGGCGAGGGAGAGGAAGAGGGAGAGGAGTATTAAAATGAATTAAGTCAATCATTAGAAAACATATCACTTGTCAGAAATTACATGAGAGTACTTCCTCTTTTCCTAATCTAAGGAAAACAGTCACACGTAATAGGGATATGTGCTGTGATTGTGTTCAGGGAATGAGATGGCGTTTTTTTTTTTTTTTTTAAACCTTTACATGTTTTACACTTCTGTCTGTCCCCTTCTGACTGGGATATGCAATAAATTATTGACCTAAAATTGCCTGTGACTTCCCTCTTTCTTTCTTTCTCTCTCACACACACACACACACACACACACACACACACACACACACACACACACACACACACACACACACACACACACACACACACACACACACACACACACACACACACACACACACACACACACATCTTGGGTGGACCACATACCTTCACTCTCTCCTGTTCTATACAGTTCAACCAGTGTCCATTTGGTGGCAGTAATACACTGAAGGCCACCTCCAGTCTTACACTGACAGTAGGGTTGTTTCATCAGCAGGGTGATGGGGATTTTGCATATACGTAGATACCTTGAAAAAACCCTATGCAGCAATTTACCATTTTTAAGGTATGTTTTAAGCAAAGTAAGCAAAGCTCCCTTTATTGTAGGTTGGGTCAATCATTTCCAACTATATCAAACAAAAATAATTCAAACTGAATATGTCCACTTCTGTACAAAGTGCAAAACAATAATTTAACATGAGAAAATGTATGACAAATTACATTTGTTGATCATATTTGCCCATACTTCTATTGTGATTTCCACAGATTCGAAAGACTTTGTATTGTAACATATTTTTAGGTTTCTCAAAAACTAAAATATTTGTTATGCTCTTTAAAGACATCTAAGTGTTTTTGGTCCAAGGAATAGTGCAGAAATCATAAGCAATCATTTTCATTCATGTTATTATTTCTGCAAACAGACCAGAGGGATTAGGACCGTTTCCTATCTCCATGAAATATACTGACAGTGACAGTGAATTTATTTTCATAGGCCACAAAGTGACTCATGGCTTGCTACCCCAAAAGCATTAGAGTAATCCACATCATTTCGAAAAAGGCTGCAATTTTTGGTTTATATTGATAATCAGAATTTGACACCATACTGACACATTCCATGTTTCTCACTGGCTATGGAAACAATGTTTTCTTTTCTGTATGGTAAGCAAGAAATCAACCTTTTGAGGCAACGCAGGTTCAGCTGGAGGCACTCAGAATCACGTTCACTTAGCCCTGTCCAAACTGATCATTTATGCATCAAATTGGCAACATGTTCATCAAACTCCTACCCAACCCAACATTATTGAGGTGAAGGGCTTCTACCTCTGCTGGCCTGGTAAGGTTTGGCTTTATCACCCCAACCTACTCGGACTGAGTCTGTCTATAATTAGTCTCTCTCTGCCTCTACTCCTCTCCTTCGCTGTCCTCATTTATATTCACTTTCACTCGATGCCAGGCATTGCTGAGGACCCCCCTCAAATTCCAAATGGGACCCACAGTATCTGGTTGGGTGTTGTAGCTGTTGTCCACGGCCTTGCACATGATCTCCAGCTCCTGGGCCTCGGCGGGCAGAGGGACAGTGGCCTCCCACAGCTTCCAGGCCCAGGCCTGACCTGGCGGAGGAGACGGTGCAGGCTTCTGTCCCTTCTCGCTGTTCTCGAGTTGGGCAATGTGCCACGTCTTTCCTCCGTCCACCGTGACGTCCACCCTGACGACCTCCCTGCCCCCGCCACTCCAGGCATAGCCTCTGACCGTCACCTCCTCCATGCTGCGGTCCACAGTAGCTCCCTCTGCTGGCTGGGTGATCGCAGACTGGATGGGTAGTTCCTGGATGGCCGGGGCTGACTTAAAGTCTACCGTGTCCCAGTCCGTGCTTGGGGAGAAGCCCTTGTAGTCGTTCTGCTGCCAGTGACTCTTACTTTCTTCCTCACTGATCACAATCTTGCCCAGCCACTTGACATTGCGTGCTCCGACAGTTCCCGGGACCACCACGCGAACAGGGTATCCATGGTCAGGAGGGATCTCTTCCCCATTCATCTCATATGCCAGAAGCACATCTCCTACTTCACTCACAGCTTTTCCCAGTGGTATGGAAGCCCCGTAAGTTGTCCCCGTCACATCACGATCCAGCCCTTCAAACTGCACGTGTTGTGCCTTAGAAGCCACCTCTGGACCAAAGCCAGCATGCAGCAGGACGTCCCGCAAACGAGCCCCGGACCAGGTAGCGTTGCTTATGGCCGCTATGCCCCAGTTGAGTCCCTTCACTTGCTTCACTGCGTTCATCTCTGACCGGCGGTTCCCTGCACACTGCAGCGTGGCCGTGACTGTGTGTTTGGGGAAGCGGGTCTTGAGGTCGTTAAGTGTCAGGGACACCGCCCGCCCCGGAAGGCCTTCGATCTCCAGCTTGTAGGTCTTTGGGTCCACCCTGGGGACAGGTAGGTGGTTGCGCTTAAAGAACAGGGCGTTGGGAGTGATGTAGTTGTCGGAGAGAAGTGCAGGTGGGGGCTCTGCGTTGAAGGGCTTCAGGCTGTTGACGTTGAGCGCTGGGTGTCGCTCGGGGTCTGTGGAATATGGGTCAGACGAGTCCGCATTCTTTTGCTGTTTCTTTTGGTCCTCGAGACTCAGCTCTCCCACTTTATACTCGGACAGGATCTCCAGTACGTGGTCCTGCCCGTGGACTGCATAGAGAGACCAGAAGGGTTCCAAAGCTCCACCTGCGGCCAACAGGATCTTATCGCCACCCGGGTGCATTGAAATAAACGTAGTGATGTCGTAGACGCCTCCCTTGTAAGTGACCCACACGCCCTCATTGAGGGATTTGTGTTTGGTGACCTCATCCTGTGAGTAGATGGGAAAGGATGATTGTGTCACTGGTTCAATGGGTGTGGCTGCCCGCTCAGCCTGGAGTAGATGGAAGAAGAGAAAAACATCAACAAAATGACAAAATCACTGCAGAGAGAGAGAGAGACATTTACTGGTCACTTAAATGCTAATTTTGCTATTTTTTAAACATTAAGCACCTGTAAGCATTAATTACTTTAATCAAGATTGCTGAACAAAACCAACAGAGCAGTTGTAATGCAGTCTTACCTGGCTGTTGTGGAGTCCATAGGCCAATACAGCACCAGTTCCAGCCACAAGTCCTGCTAACAAGTGTGTCCACCTGAGGCTGAGGCTATTGTGAACCTGTCCAGACTGACCACCATAGTCACCACTGCTCTGCCAGCGAGGAACCACACATGCTGTCACTGCAGGTGCAACACCTTTCAGAAGCTGGGCCCTAAAGGATAAAATGCATAAGTTAATTCAAGTGCACAAGCATTCACCAAAACAGCCTACATATTAATGATAGGCACTGCAATAGAATTAGTGCTGTCCAATGATGTATTTTGCAATGTATTGTCCAATACTGAATTGTGCAATGTGTACTGTAAATTGTTGAGCATGAAGAAACATGCTGAAGTCTGCTAACTTTACGAGAGTTTGCCTAGTAACCATATCCTGAACAAACAAAGACGATAAGGTCACACTAAACAACAGTATACATCAAAATCCAAATAATTGAATGACATGAGTCAACTTTAGAACTACTTTAAGAAAACAAAGAGCTCAGAATGCTCACCTAGATGAAAAGGAATGTTACCACTATGTTACCACAGAAATGGAAAATGAATGTTATAACTGTTCTGAGTGTAACCTAAACAATTATCTATTTATGGTGTCATAGCAAACTATGAGATATTTATATATATATAAAAAAAAAAAACATAAAGTGCTGCAAATTTCTGGTTATGCAATCACATTTTACAATCTCTGGTTATAATACAGATCTGGGTAACATTTATCCAGTGTGACATTTAGGTATAGAGTGGCTAAAGGGGCAGATCAAGTGCATGGTATTGTGTAGGTTTCACACACTGTTGGGCAACCTTGTCACTAGTGGCATACTGGAAGCTCATCTCATTTAACTGAGATGCTTTGATTAGGGCCCAGTTTACAGGAGACCTATTACTAATTAGCACTTAGTACTTACTACTACGTACTTAGTACTCAGAATAAGGGTTCTATTGAAGTACTGAGAAAGCTTTACATGTAAGACTTTGGGGAATGTTTTGGGGGAAGATTTGTATTAAATGCCAAGCTGGCACTTTAATCAATTACTGCTTTTATGCTTCATTGAGGTTGGGAAATTCAAAAAAATTCAAAAGAGCATTGTGTAATACAAAATGATGTAATAATGCCATTCAAATCACTAACAAGTACATATCTTGGAGACTCTTTTTTGTAAGCCAAGTCATCCATGTTGGCTTCTGGTTAGAAATAATTAACTTTATGATGGTACTCTCCAAGATATGACTATTTACTCATCAGTGCCTCGGAGTCTGACACAAACTGAGAAGCTTTCATATACAATGTATGTTCAGTGTCAAACTGTGATTGATACAGGGCTCAGTTCCTGTTGCCACAGCTTTGTTTTGATACTTAACTGCACGAAATACCTCCTATCCAAAACAATACAGCCATGACATACGTTCAAACATTAAGTAGAAAGAGTGAGATCATGTTCACTCTAAATGCCTTTTCAACAGTGGGAATAGAAAGGAAGAAAGAACTGATTGAGAGTGCCTCATAAAAAACAGACAAGCATGGGTACTGCCAATTAAATTATACAAATAGAAGCAAGCACAGAAGAACCAGAGGGAAAACAAATGTGAACTTGCGCAAATCTGAGTGAACAGGCATGGCAAGTAACATTCTAATGATTCACTTTTATGTCATATTTTATGAGTCTACAAGCATACAGTTTTATAAGTGGAGGTAGAAAGGCCAGCAAGGGAGATGTTAGGGAGCCGTACCTTTGCGTTCTGAGGAAGCTCACTCGAGCAAGGCCTTGGCAGTGTCTCAGGTGCTGCATTGCATTAGTGATCTAAGAGAGAAAGGGACTGTTAGAATCTAAATGAGCACGCCAAAGTTGAAAAAGGGACCGGAGGACGCAGTCAGGATTCTGGAGTTTATTTCAGCGTGGAGACCCCCTCTCAGCTGGTGCTCAGAAAATGGCCTGCCTGATTGTAGACTATGTTGGGCATTTATACATTTCAGTCAGGTAGAATACAAGAGGGGAGACCACACTCTACAGGTGAGTGCAGGAAGGGGAGGCAGTGGGATGGAGGGGGTTCACCTATGGGGGGAGGGGGTGAGAACAGGACAGAGGGTGGTAGCAGGTATAAGGCTATATGGGGGGAAAGGGGTTCACATGCTAATTTTTCAGGTCTCAGTGAGACAGACAGAGAACACATCCAAGGGCATGAGTTACAGATACAAATGATACAAAATAACAGTAGAATAGCTATTTTGCGGTTCCATCCGTCCCCCATATGAGCATTTCTATGCTCACACAAGAACCACCATGCAACAACCAAATCAGAACAGTAAAACATCAATATGCGGTTCCATCGGTCCTGACAGTCAGTCAGCCATATAAGGGAATATGTGCACACAGAATTTTAGATTTAGATTTCTTTTTAAAGTAGATCTGCTGGGTGTTAAGCGACAAATATGCCCTTTCAGCAATCTTGCTAAACAGCAAGTCTGCAGAGGATCCAACCCAAAAACATGAAAGACATGAGGACTCAAGTGTAGCAATAAGACAATCAATTAGCACTCATATTTTGTCATCTATAGTACAACAGAACATGTGATGTTGATGTTGCTGTTCATACAAATGCTTTGAGGTTCATGATTATTCGGTATATGTTCCAATTGTATCCTCTATGAGGAAATATAATAAGCAGCTGTTCAGGTCTGACATCTCAGTGCTACAAAGGAATTTGGGTGAAAACCCATTCAGCTAGAGGTGATGTGACCTCTTTCACCCCTTCATCAGCACTTCACAGATGAATGCTTTACGCACTTGCCCAGGCTATACTGTTAGCACTGGCAACCACAATAGAGACCACATGCTTAATTTGAACAACATCAGCCCTAATATAGTGCCAACTGTCTTTTTTGAAAAGGCTTTGCCAATGTGTCTATGAAGATGCAGATTTTGGATTCAGGAGCTTCTGGGCTTTTCTCTTCTTTAAACTATTCATCATCATGATCATGATTTGATCTACATGATTGTATTAGCTTCACTAGTATCCACCTTGAACTACCTTCCTACTTGTGTTCTGGCTCTACTGAATGCTGGTAGAAATAGTGTATTTAGTCAGACTTCAGATGGATGTTAGACTTGGGCTCAGAAGAGTATTTCATGAGTGATAAGCCTTCTCTCATTTTCCAGTGCTTTGGGTGGCATTAGATGGGTATTTTATTATCTGTATGTCATCTTTACTTTTCTCTAGCTCGATTTTCCAGTGTTCCTCTAATTCATCTTATGAAATGCTGACAGGACAGATTCCCACACACCCCTTTTTACAATACTGAGCAAAGTGCCACTTCCAAGTAAACATCAACCACAGGCAGTCGCTGGCAAGAACACAACCACAAATTACAGGGTTGAAGACAAATTTCTGTTATGCTGGGCTAATCCATTACATCACATGATATCACAGCAACAGCCACACACAGCTGTTTTGAAACTTCCTCTGAGCAGTGTGTATACTGAGCAAAACTACACAATGAATAGCCCTGTACAAGCAATTCCATCACATATGCTTCAAATTCAATTACAACACGTTTCATGTATTTTCAGAAGCAACATTTGAGTGTTGAAAGAGTTGGATTCAACAATAAAAGAGATGCCAAAAAACACGATTATTCCACATTTTTAGACATAAGACAAGCACAGATTTCTTACAGTATGGTGAGATCTACATGTGCTTTGGTGTGAAATGTAAAAAACAAACAAAACTAAAAAACAGTAACCTGAAAATCAGAAGAAAAAAAATAGTCCAGTCCTCTAAAGGGTTGAGGACCAGTATGTTGCCATTCACAGCACTTACAGGAAGCTCCCTTTAAGGCCTAACTCACCAACCTTAACAGTTCCTTACAAGCCTGCCAACTAATGTTCTCCTTTACGGACCAATGAGAATGTAACAAACAAGTGCAACACCTCTTTCAGGGACCAATCAGGTATTTTACAAAACTTCTGCAGAACCAACCAAAACCTGGGGCGGGGTTTAAGGGGAGGTCTGGTGCCACACAGAGTTTGTTCCACACAGACTAAGGCCTATGTAACTAATTTCCAATACCCACAATCTAGAAATAGTTTCATACCTCAACATGACAAAAAAAAAAGCAGTTCACAAAATGTATTCTTACTATCATACCACGACCAGAGTGTGACATATCAGTCCTCCTTCAGCATTAGGTTGCTGTATGGTTCACCCGTTTCTCTCAGCTATTCTTGTAATGTTTATTCACAATTACTATACTGTATGAATGACTAGTGGTGAGAAGCCCCTTTTCAGTAAGCAATGCTACTATCTCATATCATCCCTAGAATAGTCTTGGAGAGATAAAAGGTCAAGAAGCTATGATTAGTTACCTGTTGGTAAATGGTTTATTGACTGTCGTAGAACTCCTACTGACACTGATAACATAGCTTCAGAGCATTGGCTTAGACTGACATGCATGCAAGAGAATTCTGAATTTGTCAGCACCGGAGAGTCCAAAACCTGCTGCCCATACAGACCTAGGCAGCTGAACTAAGTCCCTGCATAGTCACTACAATCAAGGTGCTGATCAAAGTAGGATTACTAAATAATCACAAGGGGGCCTATCAGTCAGTCAGTAAAATTGAAACTGCATTGTTCATAAAAAGTTTCACACACAAAAAAACCCACTGTTGTTTTGTTGAGTGTTCCCATATTTGAAAACACGGCTACCAATAACTGAATCATCAAGTATCCACGAACATTATGCGCATAGGTGCGTTGCCTATGACTGAAGTTAAGACTAATACTTTAAAGACGGAATAAACTGTAGAAACAATACACTGTTAGATTCAACGCTAGTACATAACGTTCCAATGGCACGATTTGGCAATAAAATACAATCTCATGTCTGCGGTAATGTCCGACAGCTGGGAGGTTACTGCAATTCCACTTAAGTATGGGCTTATTGATTCATTTGGATTCAACGTGTTCCCATAGGTTTCAGTAGAAGACTATTATAAGAATGTGTGTGAGAGAAGTAAACTATACACAAAAAGGCTGTTTGCGCTAAACCACTGCACAACAATCTAACAACGTTTTCAGACGGAGGCGCCGGTGTCTGTCAAGCTAACTTACGTTAACGTCTTTATCTTGCATTAACACGCAGGACATATGATTCCAGACAACTAACTACTGATCGGAATTGCAAGTAACGATAACGGATGGGTTGACAAAGGCATCATTGTTAAATGGAAATTTAACAACAATTCAAAACCAAGTCTTTACTGAGGTAACCTTACTCTGTCACCGTCGGGTTCGTGAACTTTTTAAGTGTCAATCTGGCTAACGGGTATTGCGAAACATCAAGACCTGCGTATGGCGCTGACGATAACCAAAGTACTCTAGCAATTTAAATTATACTGCGATGATAGGCAAACGTTAATCGATAATGTAAAATAATTGTAAATATTACCTAAATGGTTGCTAAAATGAGCTAACATGCTCAACCTCCAGATAGCCATTTTAGCTAAGCAGACTCTTGATTGCTTAGAATACCATTTGCAAAAATGCAGCTATGTTAAATTCAGAAAAAGGGCAGAGTTCAATTATTAAATAATGGTACTCACTTGAATTGATGTAGTAACTTGTTTGTACCATGAAGTTGCAGCGTCCTCTCTCCCTCTGACAGCCTGGTGTTTGCCTAACTCATGTGAAACTGAAGAATGAGGTCTCCCTCTCACTGACGTTGGAAGGGTTTTACGTCAGCACGAAAACAATTACGTCAAAATTATAGAAGACATATACTTAATTTTCATCTGTAAAAAAAAAGCCCATATACTTAGCTATATTAGTTTTTTTTTTAGAAAGCCACCTATTTCGCTTATGGCTAATGAAATACTATGAGGAAGCCTTTTCTGTTTCGAAATCCACTTATTTTGTAGGCTGTCTATTAATAGCCTACAGCAGCAGCTTCTGAAAGGTGTCAAACACCGATGGCAATATCTAAGATACATAAACTTCTACAGGTTGTAAAACCCTTTATAACTCACCTTTGAGTGCCGTCAACTGTGAACAACTTGACACGAGACAATCAATTTAGTTGTATATCAAATCTAACTACAGCAGACCGAAGATATTAATTGGGTGATGAAAGGCGGCACTATTGACATTAATAATTAACTTAATAAAATAGCACACTGGTGCAATTAATACTTGCCTCATTGTTCTAGCACTTCTTTAAATGATAAGACACAACGTGTTTACATTTCGGTCATTACTACACTAGGGGGGTATTCCAAGCAAGTGGGTAAATTACCACTTATTATTAAAGTAACACTATGCAACAATTTTACACTTTTTGAGGTATGGTTTTATTGGCACCTATTTTTTGGTATCATCCTGAAATTAATTTAGATAGCATATGGTCATGTGAAGGACAGATAAACACCTGTGTCTTTCCCACTAGCCATCCAGGATATGCCCTATGTAGTTCTGTGTACTGAGCTGGAATACCCTGCAAAAAGGCATGACATTGCCAGCTATACTGCCAAAAGACACCAGTTAGTGTGTTGGCAAGTTTCTATCAATGTCAACTGGGCTGTTGGTGGTGTTTGCAAGGTTTTCCCATGCCTTTTAGGTAGTTAGCTTGCTAGTTTCGGAACAGAACTCCGTATTGCTGCTTTAACTTATACAGGTTTGTCACTAACCCACGTACTTGGAATACCGCCTTGTGCATGTAGATTCATTCATTGTATACAAGGACAGCATAGAGGCAGTGGAGGTTAAAGGTGCCAATCTATGTATAAAGATTTTAACAAACTCAAAAAAATATTTCTACACTCACTTCTATCTGAAGTTGCACCATAGTCCTAAATCACACACAAAAAAAACATGTTGCCACAGGTTTAGACTAACAACATTTATTGAATGGATCCATCACACTAATAAGGGCATGAGAAACACAGACGCTCCCTCATAGGACTTGAGCTGATGGTGCTGATTTGAACAAATTCTGTGGAATGGACTGTTTCCTGAGCCTGGTGCTCGTGCAGTTGTGGCTAGTGCGTGCCTGTAAAAATGCTATCAATGACTGCGCTCTGACAGTGAAAGGGACAAGACTAATGGAGGGAGATGTGTTATCAATTCATGACAACTCTGAAAAACTGTATGCCTGTAGTAACTATATTGTGTATGGCATATCTACCTGGAGTTTGATGGCGTGTTCACACAAGAGCTTCATCTATAGATAAAGTTTCAAGGATTGTTAAACAACAATTCGTTTTGGGCTCAACAGGAAAATCATTTTAAGCAGGTGGAGAAAACAGAGAACTCAAACTGAAACTCAAAACCTAACTTTGAGCTTTCAAATGAGCTTTAAGCCTGGCTTAAGGTTCCGAGTTCTGAATTCTAAGTCAGTCAACTGTTCAGCTGTTCATATATGAGAGCATCCCACTCCGTACATTTTGAGTATGACTCATTGTCCCAACTCTATCAGTGTCATGAAAAGCCATCGCCACTGGTGATGTGGAATTGTTCACGCATCTACATCAGTCTGATTGTGTCCCAGCAGACTGTGGTCTATCTCTACAAACTCAGGTAGAGGAGCCGGTTGCTAGGATTCAGCCAGGCCTCAGAGCTCATCTGCCCAGGCCACTGCTGCCTCCTGCCCCAGGATTAGGGCAGTTCCTCCAGGGAAGCCTCACTGCTGGTTCATCTTGGCTGCTTCTGCTTTGATGAGGGAGATCAGCTCCTGGTTGATCAGGAACACGAAGCGAAGGCCTGCAATCTGGAGGCAAAAGACCATGGTCAAAGATCCAGAGCAGATAATGTCATCCAAAGATGCAAGGACCCTCCAGATATCTCAACACAATTTAATTTCAGATGGGAGTACAGTCTGGAAACTCACAATTGCAAACATGTTTCCCCCACCCATAATCCATCCCCATCTCCTTACCTCCACTACAGAGTTGTTGTTGAGTTTCCACTTGTTGCCAGACAGTACAGGTCTACCGTCTATATAGATGGGTCTCCGGCCCTCATTGGCAATGAAAAAGTCCCCATTGTTTTTCAGTTTAATAATCCCTTTAAATGGCAGTGAAATGGATTATTGTCAGTCACACAGTAGCTGAAGGAGGATATTGAGGAAAAGCACAAAAAGGTAGTCGTTTACTAAAAAACAATGCTTCAATGCTATGTAAATTCATAGGAGCCATAATGGTGCTGCCTCTGAAAGCCAAGTCCTCACTATGCTAGCGGTAGCTGAAGCTGTATACATCACAGAGGTTTGAAACATTTGTTATTCTGTTAATTCAGTTGTTCCTGCTGCTGAACTTACACATGTTTTGTTACTGCTTTTTAATGCAATAAAGACTGATTCTACATCAGCTTCAATAGACAGCCTTTATCCTTACACTTGCTTATGTTAGATTTAGGTGAATTTCATACACTGAAATTTCATATACTGTTTCATGTAAGCCAAGCCATGTCAGACAGACCCCCACTCTCAGTTTGAATAACACCAGGGGTCCGGAACCAGAGCCATCAAACTTGATTCCTGGTCTTTGTCTGTTTGGAGCCTGAGCCATTAGACTTCATTGTTGGCCTTTGTCTATGAGATGTTTGGAGCCAGGCATATTTAGCATTTAGATAGTCCTTGGTCAAGCTAGACACCCCCCGCCCCCTTGCCTAACAGTCACACCCTCTCATGTTCACACCCCCTTCTTTGACCCCCAGACACACCCCCTCCCCTATACTTTATGTCATTGTTTAATATTTTAATTCTACCCTATAAGAACTGTACATTTCTGTAAGAATATTGAAGAGTTCTCATGACTTGCGACCGTGCTATACGAGATTACTGTGCTACGCGTCGGAATAAACTGATTTTTTCCGCTACGCCGCCTTCCCAAGTTTCTTACTTCCTCCAAGCTAACTTGAATCAAGGAACCAACTTTGCCGTTTTCATCAAGGATTCGCCAAGAACAGCATACTCTTTCACTTGCAATGTCATACCTTGTTTTCTTGAGATCTTCCATGCAGGTCCTTCCAATGAAAGATCCACGTCTATCTGCTTGTCCTTGGTGGCTCGGCCCAGCGTTATCTACAGCAGAGGAGATACAGTGAGCCATATCAAGGCCTAGACTGTTTACAATACAAACCATGATTCTAACCTACTGTTCTAAAATACAGGGTCAAACAGCCCTGAACAAAAAACTACACTACCAAAGCAAAACAAAAGCAAAATCTATAGAGCAGTGCCAAAGAGAGCAAAACAAATGAAAAATGTATATTCAGTCCCCAACTTTCAGTTCCATTCTGACAAACTGTGCCCAAGAATTTGAAAAATCTCCCTTTGCCGTCACATCACAGCGTGAGGCATGAAGGCAGGAGCTGTGTACTGGTTGATGTGTAACTTTTCCACACAGCTGGTGAGTCTCTTACCTCTCTTGACCTCATCAGGTAGCGTACCATGCGTCCCCGCAGAGCTGCCAGGGTCTGGTTATCAAAGTCCGGGGAGGTCATTCCTGAGAGCATGCCACAAATTAAACACATTCATTGGAATTGAGTTAGCCTCTTAGATCACTAACAACTGCATCCAGAGCACACAGTATTTTATATTTACAATTGTAACATAACTGCCTGACAATATATCAGCCTGTGGTATAAGGGTTTATATTAAGCTATGAGGTGAGCAATTCCTCACTCACACCGATGTGTTCAATTCCATAGTTAATTGTCTGTTATGTCTTTTCGGTTCAGCTGAGTGAGTCCAAGGTCTATTCTGTTGCCATGTACTGTGTAGTTTCCAAAACCACTGATGTGTGCAACTGTGTGCGTCTGACCTGTGATGCTGTCCACTAGCACTTGCCAGCGAGGCAACTCCTGTTCCAACTGTCTGATCTCCCTCTTCTGATGCCTGTCAGAGATCATTAGCTCTGGTGGGGGAGAGGAAGAATGACAATGAGTGAGGAGCATGACAGAGGAAGAGAAGTGAAACAAGAACCAGTAAAAACATGATCAAAAAAGGGAAACACTGAATGCCTGTATTCTGAAAGCATTGTGTAACGGACTCACCATGCTCAAGTACCTCATCTCTGCTTTCCCTGAAGGGAAGAAATAGGAAGAGAAAATCAGTAACTTTTTCTAAAAACAGATCAATGTGAAATGTGCTTTCCTATTGACAGTAAAACCAGGACAAGACACCTACTTTAGCTTAGCATCATCTACCAGCTGCTCTGCATCTGAAAAGTTCAGGACTTGGTCTCCTTTGGGGAGAGGTTGGACTGCAACAGAGAAGGTTGTTATTAGCAACAGACAGGTACTGAGGAAGAGAGTTAAGGCTATTTCGACACACTCTCAAATCTAACCACAGGGCCACTTGCAATACGTCTATTTTGTCAAAGGGGGGAAATACAACCATTATGCAGAAACATTTGTCCATACAACATGCAATAACTTTGCAGGAATGTCGCGTTTTTGAGCGCTACGGAGTGACCATAACATTAATGAATCTCAACCAAGCAACAGCAGCGCGGCTAACGTTAGCGCTTCATCTGTTAATATCGAAGGTAAACTCTAACAGTCTATTGTGTTAGTGCCATTGGTTTCATTGTGTAAACCAGCTTTCACTATTTGTTTATGTCAGTTTTATTTTTAGTTCAAGGTGAAGACGCTTTAAAAAAACAGCACTGTAATTGGCATGTTCAAATATTATTTAGCACAGCGGTTCTCAAACTCTTGTATATCAAGGACCCCTAAACTGCCAGAAATTAGACCAGGGAGGGATCCCTATTTGATACGATTCTTTTCCAGGCTGATGAGACTTTTGAGTTTAGTTTTATTACAAAAATTGTATAAAAACCCATTACCAAATCAGTCATACATTCTGATACTTATGGTTGGAATTATAGTCAAAACAAATGATTTTTTTCTTGGTTGGGACCCCCTGGCACCCGGTCAAGGAAAAGGATCCCTAGGCTATGGGTCTCTGGAACCCACTTTGAGAGTTTGTTGACCAATTCTTAGGTTTGTTTTTGGTTATTTAAAACATGTAAATGATACATACATACATACATACTGTATATGTCCTGTATCATCTATTCAGAGAATATTATATAAAAGAAAATGAATGTAAGTAAACCCGTTTGTACTCTTTTTTTTTTTCCTTGCCCTAAAAGAATCGATAAGAGAATTGATAAGGAATCGAATCGATAAACAGGAATCGGAATGGTTAAAATCTTATCAATTCTCATCCCTACCACAGTGTGATGCAATCACTACGTTGGTCTTTCATTAACTGAATGATCAACTTGTACACATTGCTAACTGAAATCCCACAGACATTTTCTGCCAACTGGATCATTTAAAATTAAAGTAACTCATTTTGAAAAGCTAACATCCCATCCAATTCAATTGAACTCGTGTTTCGTGCCAAAAAAGACACAATTAACAAAGGATCCTGGAGCTAGATTTTCCTGTTTGTACAAAAGGGAAACTTGCTCAGCCTGTCGTATCTCTCTAAGCACCTATCTAAGTGTACGTTTACAAAGGCAGTATGATCAATTATGGGCCCGGTTTGTGACTCAGTGAGCCTAAGCGTGAGTATAAGAGCTCACCGCTCTGGTCCTCCAGCAGGTAGTACTGCTTGAGAAGCTGCCAGTGCACCATCAGGCTCTTGGGTGTCCGTGAGGGGTAGAAGACACTCGGCTGCTTACTCAGCAGCTCCGAGAACACCTCCAGCTTGGGCTGACTGTTCTGCTCAAGAAAAACACAAACACACACAATCATTTACACGTTCAACCTTTGCAGACACAATGCCATCCGAGTCACAGTAGAGTGAATGCATACATTTCGTAATGAAATATATATATAAGACGCTCTCAGAAAATGTTCATGTAAGAGTTAACATTGTCACAACTTGTTTCGTCAGTTGCATCTCAACAGTCTCTGTGCAGAGGAACAACTGCTTCACTGATGTTAGACAACACAGGCCCCGGGCATAGTTGTCCACAATAATTTCTCAGGCAACGTTTGGTGTGTCACGTTGAGTGAAATACAGCCTGTCGGGTACATGGCCCACATTCAAGGAAAAACGAACACCCCGTTGACAAATGATGTTAGAGGGCAGTAAACAGAGATAAATGAAATGCCTCACAGAGCTGATCTTGGCCAGCAGTGCCTCCTCTGCCTGGCTGAAGAGTGCTTTGGCCTGAATGGCTGCAATGGCCTCTGGATGCAGCTGCCTCATGGCCTGCCATGCCAATCTGCATATATATGTGAGAGAGAGAAAGAGAGAGAGAGAGAGAGAGAGAGAGAGAGAGAGAGCGAGAGAGAGAGAGACAGAGACAGAGACAAATGTTCATGAGACAATTTGCTAATTTGGCACAGAACGTTATGAACTTCAAGATGAGGTTGGGACGAGACTTCAATTATTGTCACATCATAGTCATATTTTGTGCCATAAGGCAAGCCAATGAGTAAAAAGCTGAAAGGGACAGTTTGTAAGAGTAGAGCATCTTACTTGGATATGACGGGGTCATACAGCAGGGCATACCAACGCTCCTGAATCTCTCTCAGGGTGAAGCGACAGCTGAACTTTACTCCCAGATGTACTGCCGTGAGGTCTGTGGTCTACATTCAGACAATACACAGCCACAGTTACACAGTGACAAACAGAACAAGATCGGTCAGACTTCGGAAACTCTTAGAATTTCCCTTTGGTGTATTTTTTTTCAAGGTCATAAAACAAATATTCTACATTAAAAAAATGTAAAAAGGTACCCAACTATTGTAATCCCATTTGCAAGGCATTCTAATGGATAGAGCATATTTTATAAAAGACAGAGCAGTAACTTATATACATAACAGGCTGCTGCGCAACAATGATTAACAATAATGTTTTTTCCTGTTAAAGCCATCAAGCATAAGAGAAAACCAGAGGATAATAGATTCATTTGATAATAAATGACGGTTGGAAACAGTTCTAGTTTTTCAGTTGGTATTAAACATTCTGTATAAAACATTGATTCATTTAATTCTGTGAAAAAATTGTGTTTTTCTCCGCTTTCCTTAAGTGAATTAGAATTTAGTGTGGAAGTGGTCACACATACGGAGGTCCTCCACTGAAGTGACTCTTGTACATCTTACCTGTAGGACAGCATTGATGAGCAGCAGGTCATCGGTGGGCTTCCAGCGACCCAGGTCCTTAGTGATCTGCAGTGTCTGCTTGGTCTTCTTCACCCTCTTAGTGATGGGGGGAGGGGTGATCACCATGGTCAGAGGGGGAGTGATGGAGGAACTCGATTTTGACACCTAGGGGAAAAGAAAGGTTGTTGGTGTAAGTGTGTGTGTGTGTGTAAGGTGGAATGATATGCAAAATCACATTGTAAATCAATGTACAGACATTGACATTAACTTTTTGTCATAGAGCAAGTTCAATGGTAGATTAGCAGGTAATCAATGACTACTATGACAATCACCACAAGATGGCAGCAACCAACGCTCTTTAGCAAAAACTGAGATATGGAAGTTCTTCAATTACCTTCTTTTTCTCATTGGACGAAGGCTCACTTCCAGCACAACGGATTGGCTCGATGACTGGCGGACCTTTCACTCGGGTGGAGGATTTGGCCAGACTGCTTTCAACCAGTTCATCGTCAAACTTCTTCCTCTTGATTGACCTGAGAGAAATATGACCAATGAATATACCGCTGGCACCCTATAAATGCCCCTGCCCTGTTCTGCAATCTGCCCCACATAACCTGTGGAATTCTTGAAACATTCCACAGTGTAACTCAACTGGAAGTGCAACATACTTATGAAATAATGGTCATGAGTTACATTTCTAGGGTTCACAGATATAGGTCAAATGTCTGCCTCTCCTACACTGTAAGTGGCTATGGATATAAGCCTCCAGTAAATGGTAAAACATGAATGTAAAGTGGTGAATCTGTAGCAAGCACAGACAAGGCCATCTTTTTCTATGTGAGACGAACCTGGAGGAGCTGCGGCGTTTGGGCACTCCACCTCCGCCACCGAATGCCTGTGCTGCTGATCTCTTCACATCCTTCACCCCTGTGGACTCCTCATCCTCTGACCTGCTGTGACTGGCCAGGCCTCCGATGGATGAACCTCCCACGACTGGTGGGGCAATACCAGCCTGCGAATCTACACACAAAAATATACAGTCCATTCCATATTTCAGTAACCTAAAATGCAACGATCCAAGCCACACTCCCAATAATGATAGCCCATGGTTAGGCATAATACAACAATTATAACTGTATAGCTAAACCATAGTGTGTAAACCTAAAAAAAACATTACATTGAAATATATCTTACCCTTTTCCATAGCCTTTAAAAACACACACACACACACACGGAAGCAGTCAGTCAGGCAAGTGTCATTGCTGGATACTCAACACAGGGGATAACGTCTCCTAAACGGAATATAAGCAGTTAGGGGCTGACAATGCAAAGGGTGCGCGCGTTGTCAAATTCAGACAGGCGCAATGAGCAAGTTCTCCAATGTTACCTAGCCATGAAACTCAGTACCATGTAAAGTGCTGCCCCCCCACCAATTTCACACCCAACGCAATGACTGATTGCATTTAACTCATAATATGTTTTATATAAATGTATATCGATGCCGGAAATAGCCAGATCAACTGATGTCTAATCCCATTCTTCCATACAAAGATAGCTAAAGAGAAATAGAAAACATTGACGTAACATCGTAAGCAAAACCTGACAGTTAGTCTTTTCTAAATTAACTAAATTTGGGTTAGCATGGTTAGTTAGCTGGCTAACAACTTCACACAAAATGGCATGAAATAGCGACCAGTAACCTGTTTTGAAAAACCTTAAGTGACCTCTGGAGATATTACTGACGAATGTCGATCAATTTACGTCCAAAAGTTCAAGAAATTCGATGTCCTGTCTCCACAAAACGTGTATTTATTTACTGAAAATCGAATACACGGGAACAAAACACGAGTATTTCCGGTGACTACGGATGTTACGTTAAACTGTCTGCTTGCTACGCGGGAATTCCACATTAAAGACAAGAGTCGCCACCTTGTGGACCGGGGTCGGAAAAAGAAAACATCCTGTCACATAGGCTACTACTAGTTCCGTTCTGCTAGCAACGATAACCCACATTAACCCCAGGAAGTAAAACGAAACGAGGAAGTAAAATGAGTTTGTTGTATCAAATTAAAGGTTTTTAAAACAAACACCCTGTTAATCGACTGGGTAATATAAAAACCTTTTATATGCAACGAGTTTTATTGTTCCATTTGTCCTAATGATCGGGAAAATAGTTAAAAGCGTGTTTGAAAGTTATAGTAGCCTATTTGTCATTATAAAGTCCTAATCTGTCTACTCGCTAGCTCAGACTTTATAATGGTATTTTGTTAACTGTGCATTATATTAACTTGCTTTAAAACAAGGTAAGATATAGTGAGTTAATTTTAAGCGTACAGGATACTTTGATAATGACTAAGATGTAGCTGAAAATTGACAATTAATCTTACTTTCATAGTAACATCAAAATGGGTTAAAAACGATTCACTGATGTTACAAAAGTATGATTTTCTTGTTTAAATATAGGGAACACTGACTAAACAGGCATCATTGCAAATATTGTAGTAAGAAACAGTAAAACACACAACAATCTGCTGATAAAAGGATTATGTCTTCAATAAAGTTGGTTGAACATGTTCAGAACACTGTAAAGAAAGGGTAAAAAATGTTTAGCAGTAATTAATCTGGCCATTCACTGTGAAAAAAACACTTGACACACAGATCACACAGGTGAAAAGGGATTATCTCCAATGCCAGGGTATTGCCATGTGACACGTATCAAAACTTTGCTGATGAAACTAAAGATTGTGTCTCAATGAAAGGGGGGTGGAATATGTTTAGGACATTCCAAACATTAAATAAAATTTGTGAAGTAGTTGAGATTTACGTCCCTGAATGCTCCACAATACTTTAAACATAGGTGATCAGACAGGCGAAAATGCATTATCTTCAATGGTAGGGCCATGTGACATGTATCACTCTTTGCTGATGAAACTAAAGATTGTGTCTCAATGAAAGGGGGGTGGAATATGTTCAGGACACTCCAAACATTAAATAAAATGTGTGAAGTAGTTCAGATTTACGTCCCTGAATGCTCCACAATACTTTAAACATAGGTGATCAGACAGAAGATAATGCATTGTCTTCAATGGTAGGGCCATGTGACATGTATCACTCTTTGCTGAAAAAACTAAAGATTGTGTCTCAATGAAAGGGGGGTGGAATATGTTCAGGACACTCCAAGCATTAAATAAAATGTGTGAAGTAGTTGAGATTTACGTCCCTGAAGGCTCCACAATACTTTAAACATAGGTGATCAGACAGGCGAAAATGCATTATCTTCAATGGCAGGGCCATGTGACATGTATCACTCTTTGCTGAAAAAACTAAAGATTGTGTCTCAATGAAAGGGGGGTGGAATATGTTCAGGACACTCCAAACATTAAATAAATGTGTGAAGTAGTTGAGATTTACGTCCCTGAATGCTCCACAATACTTTAAACATAGGCCTACACACAGGCGAAAATGCATTACCTTCAATGGCAGGGCCATGTGACATGTATCGCTCTTTGCTGAAAAAACTAAAGATTGTGTCTCAATGAAAGGGGGGTGGAATATGTTCAGGACACTCCAAACATTAAATAAAATGTGTGAAGTAGTTGAGATTTACGTCCCTGAATGCTCCACAATACTTTAAACATAGGCCTACACACAGGCGAAAATGCATTAACTTCAATGGCAGGGCCATGTGACATGTATCGCTCTTTGCTGAAAAAACTAAAGATTGTGTCTCAATGAAAGGGGGGTGGAATATGTTCAGGACACTCCAAACATTAAATAAAATGTGTGAAGTAGTTGAGATTTACGTCCCTGAGTGCTCCACAATACTTTAAACGTACGTGTCACATGGCCCTGCCATTGAACATAATGCATTTTCGCCTGTCTGATCACCTATGTTTAAAGTATTGTGGAGCATTCAGGGACATAAATCTCAACTACTTCACACATTTTATTTAATGTTTGGAGTGTCCTGAACATATTCCACCCCCCTTTCATTGAGACACAATCTTTAGTTTAATCAGCAAAGTGTCATACGTATCACATGGCCCTGCCATTGAAGTTAATGCATTTTCGCCTGTGTGTAGGCCTATGTTTAAAGTATTGTGGAGCCTTCAGGGACGTAAATCTCAACTACTTCACACATTTTATCTAATGTTTGGAGTGTCCTGAACATATTCCACCCCCCTTTCATTGAGACACAATCTTTAGTTTTTTCAGCAAAGAGTGATACATGTCACATGGCCCTGCCATTGAAGTTAATGCATTTTCGCCTGTGTGTAGGCCTATGTTTAAGTATTGTGGAGCCTTCAGGGACGTAAATCTGAACTACTTCACACATTTTATTTAATGTTTGGAGTGTCCTGAACATATTCCACCCCCCTTTCATTGAGACACAATCTTTAGTTTTTTCAGCAAAGAGCGATACATGTCACATGGCCCTGCCATTGAAGTTAATGCATTTTCGCCTGTGTGTAGGCCTATGTTTAAAGTATTGTGGAGCATTCAGGGACGTAAATCTGAACTACTTCACACATTTTATTTAATGTTTGGAGTGTCCTGAACATATTCCACCCCCCTTTCATTGAGACACAATCTTTAGTTTTTTCAGCAAAGAGCGATACATGTCACATGGCCCTGCCATTGAAGTTAATGCATTTTCGCCTGTGTGTAGGCCTATGTTTAAAGTATTGTGGAGCATTCAGGGACGTAAATCTCAACTACTTCACACATTTTATTTAATGTTTGGAGTGTCCTGAACATATTCCACCCCCCTTTCATTGAGACACAATCTTTAGTTTAATCAGCAAAGTGTCATACGTATCACATGGCCCTGCCATTGAAGTTAATGCATTTTCGCCTGTGTGTAGGCCTATGTTTAAAGTATTGTGGAGGCTTCAGGGACGTAAATCTCAACTACTTCACACATTTTATCTAATGTTTGGAGTGTCCTGAACATATTCCACCCCCCTTTCATTGAGACACAATCTTTAGTTTTTTCAGCAAAGAGTGATACATGTCACATGGCCCTGCCATTGAAGTTAATGCATTTTCGCCTGTGTGTAGGCCTATGTTTAAAGTATTGTGGAGCCTTCAGGGACGTAAATCTGAACTACTTCACACATTTTATTTAATGTTTGGAGTGTCCTGAACATATTCCACCCCCTTTCATTGAGACACAATCTTTAGTTTTTTCAGCAAAGAGCGATACATGTCACATGGCCCTGCCATTGAAGTTAATGCATTTTCGCCTGTGTGTAGGCCTATGTTTAAAGTATTGTGGAGCATTCAGGGACGTAAATCTGAACTACTTCACACATTTTATTTAATGTTTGGAGTGTCCTGAACATATTCCACCCCCTTTCATTGAGACACAATCTTTTAGTTTTTCAGCAAAGAGGTCGATACATGTCACATGGCCCTGCCATTGAAGTTAATGCATTTTCGCCTGTGTGTAGGCCTAGTTTAAAGTATTGTGGAGCCTTCAGGGACGTAAATCTTTAGTTTTTTCAGCAAAGAGCGATACATGTCACATGGCCCTGCCATTGAAGTTAATGCATTTTCGCCTGTCTGATCACCTATGTTTAAAGTATTGTGAGCCTTTCAGGACGTAAATCTGAACTACTTCACACATTTTATTTAATGTTTGGAGTGTCCTGAACATATTCCACCCCCCTTTCATTGAGACACAATCTTTAGTTTTTTCAGCAAAGAGTGATACATGTCACATGGCCCTGCCATTGAAGATAATGCATTTTCGCCTGTGTGTAGGCCTATGTTTAAAGTATTTGTGGAGGCTTCAGGGACGTAAATCTCAAACTACTTCACACATTTTATCTAATGTTTGGAGTGTCCTGAACATATTCCACCCCCCTTTCATTGAGACACAATCTTTAGTTTTTCAGCAAAGAGTGATACAGTACCATGGCCCTGCCATTGAAGTTAATGCATTTTCGCCTGTGTGTAGGCCTATGTTTAAAGTATTGTGGAGCCTTCAGGGACGTAAATCTGAACTACTTCACACATTTTATTTAATGTTTGGAGTGTCCTGAACATATTCCACCCCCTTTCATTGAGACACAATCTTTAGTTTTTTCAGCAAAGAGCGATACATGTCACATGGCCCTGCCATTGAAGTTAATGCATTTTCGCCTGTGTGTAGGCCTATGTTTAAAGTATTGTGGAGCATTCAGGGACGTAAATCTGAACTACTTCACACATTTTATTTAATGTTTGGAGTGTCCTGAACATATTCCACCCCCCTTTCATTGAGACACAATCTTTAGTTTTTTCAGCAAAGAGCGATACATGTCACATGGCCCTGCCATTGAAGTTAATGCATTTTCGCCTGTGTGTAGGCCTATGTTTAAAGTATTGTGGAGCCTTCAGGGACGTAAATCTTTAGTTTTTTCAGCAAAGAGCGATACATGTCACATGGCCCTGCCATTGAAGTTAATGCATTTTCGCCTGTCTGATCACCTATGTTTAAAGTATTGTGGAGCCTTCAGGGACGTAAATCTGAACTACTTCACACATTTTATTTAATGTTTGGAGTGTCCTGAACATATTCCACCCCCCTTTCATTGAGACACAATCTTTAGTTTTTTCAGCAAAGAGTGATACATGTCAACATGGCCCTGCCATTGAAGATAATGCATTTTCGCCTGTGTGTAGGCCTATGTTTAAAAGTATTGTGGAGCATTCAGGGACGTAAATCTGAACTACTTCACACATTTTATTTAATGTTTGGAGTGTCCTGAACATATTCCACCCCCCTTTCATTGAGACACAATCTTTAGTTTTTTCAGCAAAGAGTGATACATGACACAATCTTTAGTTTTTTCAGCAAAGAGCGATACATGTCACATGGCCCTGCCATTGAAGTTAATGCATTTTCGCCTGTGTGTAGGCCTATGTTTAAAGTATTGTGGAGCATTCAGGGACGTAAATCTCAACTACTTCACACATTTTATTTAATGTTTGGAGTGTCCTGAAAATATTCCACCCCCCTTTCATTGAGACACAATCTTTAGTTTTTTCAGCAAAGAGTGATACATGTCACATGGCCCTGCCATTGAAGTTAATACATTTTCGCCTGTGTGTAGGCCTATGTTTAAAGTATTGTGGAGCCTTCAGGGACGTAAATCTCAACTACTTCACACATTTTATTTAATGTTTGGAGTGTCCTGAACATATTTCACCCCCCTTTCATTGAGACACAATCTTTAGTTTTTCAGCAAAGAGCGATACATGTCACATGGCCCTGCCATTGAAGTTAATGCATTTCGCCTGTCTGATCACCTATGTTTAAAGTATTGTGGAGCCTTCAGGGACGTAAATCTGAACTACTTCACACATTTTATTTAATGTTTGGAGTGTCCTGAACATATTCCACCCCCTTTCATTGAGACACAATCTTTAGTTTTTCAGCAAAGAGTGATACATGTCACATGGCCCTGCCATTGAAGATAATGCATTTTCGCCTGTGTGTAGGCCTATGTTTAAAGTATTGTGGAGCATTCAGGGACGTAAATCTCAACTACTTCACACATTTTATTTAATGTTTGGAGTGTCCTGAACATATTTCACCCCCCTTTCATTGAGACACAATCTTTAGTTTTTTCAGCAAAGAGCGATACATGTCACATGGCCCTGCCATTGAAGTTAATGCATTTTCGCCTGTCTGATCACCTATGTTTAAAGTATTGTGGAGCCTTCAGGGACGTAAATCTGAACTACTTCACACATTTTATTTAATGTTTGGAGTGTCCTGAACATATTCCACCCCCTTTCATTGAGACACAATCTTTAGTTTTTTCAGCAAAGAGTGATACATGTCACATGGCCCTGCCATTGAAGATAATGCATTTTCGCCTGTGTGTAGGCCTATGTTTAAAGTATTGTGGAGCATTCAGGGACGTAAATCTGAACTACTTCACACATTTTATTTAATGTTTGGAGTGTCCTGAACATATTCCACCCCCCTTTTATTGAGACACAATCTTTAGTTTCATCAGCAAAGTGTGATACGTGTCACATGGCAATACCCTGGCATTGGAGATAATCCCTTTTCACCTGTGTGATCTGTGTGTCAAGTGTTTTTTTCACAGTGAATGACCAGAATAATGACTGCTAAACATATTTTAACCCTTTCTTTACAGTTCTGAACAAGTTCAACCAACTTAATGAAGGCATAATCCTTTTATCAGCATATTGGGGTGTGTTTTACTTTTTCTTAACACAATATTGTCTGTTTAGTCATTGTTCATTATATGAAAACAAGAAAACCATACTTTTGTAACATCAGTGAATCGTTTTTAACCCATTTTGATGTTACTATGAAATTAATATCTCTGATAGTTTAAGAAAACACGGGGCTAATAAGGGACTTTTATTTTGAAAAATCGTAACCAGAAGTCGCTCGAGCTCATTTGCCTATAGTTGCTCACTGAACGCTGCTGCTACTACTTTATTTCTTACCTACTTTATTTACTCTCTCTCTGCCAGATATTTAACTACGGATGGCAATTCTTCCATACGAAAATCATGTTCATTTCGCCACTCTTTCCGATATTTGGGTTCGATCTGGATAAAAACAATAGTTTTCTCAAACGATTTTCCTCATAAAAAAACTATTTTGGAGTATATGCAGAAATTTCCAGAATGCATGATCAAAAAAAACTTGCGCCTTAATGGGCATTTGAAAGATCTCGGTGCGACTTCCATGAACCATGTTCAAAGTTCAACTAATAGTTTTAAGTCTTTATCCTAACCTCTTGTGCTTCGACAATAAGTTACATGTGCGAGTAACTTAACTTTCTTGCACGAAGGGTTTAAGGTTCACCACTCAACATGGCAGGAACACGTTGGTGTTGAAACACACTGCGGCAACAGAGTTAGACTAATCTTAGATTGAGACTTTATGTACCTTCCAATCAGTTGAAATAGAGCAATATTATTTATCAGAACAGGCCAATAATCATTGAATACAGTCTTGCCTTTTCTTAGTTCTGGGACGTTGTGCAAGGTTGAAGAAACACTGTCATGACCTGGACACCGTTATACTTACTAGAGTGCCAGCTCAGAGCTGTTGGTCAGCTCCGTGTTAGCCTTCATCGGAAAATGTGCAACAGGCAAGGTAAGATATGACCCAATTCACGACTTGTGCAACAGGCCAGTGAACACAACATTTCCACTGGATTGTATAATGCCAAAATGGTCAACAAGGCATTTGAATCTTTTCGTTGACGAATGGCTACCCACTTACTACTTATTCCAAGACAACATGTGTGTGTGCGTTTAAATCCTGACGGGTTTTAAGGTCAAAGTCTTCAAAATACCCAGAAGCACTCATGGCTTTGCAAAGGCCACCATAACTAACACCATAACTCAATAGCTATACTCTTCTATGATCTTTCTAATCAGCCTAGAATTAGGCTACTTTGTTTTGTCTCAATGGGAAGACAAATTGATTTGTAAAACCCAACATATGGTCATGACAACACTGATGTTTGAATTTTGTCGCACTAGGCTGGTCTGGAGACTTTCCAAGGGGTAGTATTTGGGTCAGCGGTATCAGAAAAAATGGAATTAATTTCTAAACAATTGGCTAACCATGTGACTAGTTCGTATTAACACTGATCTCCTCTTGCACCTGCTTTTCACTTTTACTGATGTTATCACCTTAAAACGAAGTTGTCAAAGTTGGCACAAAATAACATAAGAACGAAATGTGTCAACATTCAGAACTGGAGAAGAGGAGAATGTAATGTGCAGTGGAATCTCCCCGCATCTCTCTAGCTCAGGTTCGGTGGAGGAGCGCCGGTCGTCCTGCACCCCTGTTGACAGCCAGGCCCACACGAGCCCTCGTAGACGAGCCCATCAGCATAGAGGCACATCACCTGCCTTCCCACACACCCATCACAGTCCGGGCAAACCTGACCAGTGAGGATGGAGACCTGTGGGAAGCACTGTCTCACTACTACACAGATGCAAAGGGTGCTGTCAACTGTAAGGGTTGCGCCTAGATGGTAGTGTTGTTGGTATATGTTCGGCTGGCAGTTTTGATCTTAATTATATAAACATAAAATGAGATGACGTATGTTTCCTTCTAGAACTCTGCAGTGAAATAGCTAGGTTACTCATAGGGCTTCTATGTAACATTAGCTGCTGAATTGTCCTAGTGATGCGGGATCCATCGATGGGTGGTTCCTATGTGGGCTGTGAACCGATGGGGCTGTTCTGGGCTTTACAACCCGTACCTGGAAGTAGAGAGGGACTCAGGTAGGATGCCATAGCAGACTGGTGTTTTAAATATGTTGACGTATGATAATAATAGACAGGCTTTATTTAACGAGGTAACTAAACTCACCATAAGCCATCTACCTAAATATTTTTAGACAGTGAACTTTTTACAAGTAGTAAAGAATAATGAAACCAGCAGTGCCATATTTATGGCAGGGTTTAATCATTGCTTTGGAAAATAATTTTTGTTGTGTTTTGCTGCAGGCTGCGAAAGAGAGATGTTGAGACTCCATATGCAGTGCATCTGTCTCTGCTAGAGGGTCATGTGAACCCAGAGGACACCAGAGGTAAAGGATCAGAAGAGGGACAGGAGTTGGCAAAAACGGTGGTGGATAGGTGGTACATGGCACCAGGGGTCCGCCGGATTGAGGTGCGGCAGAATGGTGTGGTAGGCTCCATGTTTCTCCCGCCAGGTGAGCATGGGACAGGTCCAGAATCAGGCCTCAATATTCAAACATACTCCTTAACTAAATGATGGTCCTATGAATGTATGACTGCCTTAAAAGTGTCACTGTCAGCCCATGGAAGCTCACAATGTCGACATGAACACAACAGAAGTTTGAAACAGGAAACCTGGTGGTCCAACATGACTTGTAACTACTGGTCAGAGTGTATTCCATCAAAGTGCCATAACTGTGACCCAGCTGATGCACACTAGACTGTTTTATCATGACTCATAGACTCATTTAATCACATTAAATAACTTGCTCTTGCCTCGCAGCTACTATAGTGGTTCAGATCAGGGTTCAGAGATAAATGCAGTATACACCTGATTGTTTGTGCTCCCAGGACCAGGCCCATTCCCTGCTGTTCTGGACCTCTGGGGGATGGGAGGGGGGCTGGTAGAGTACCGTTCTGCGCTGTTGGCATCGCACGGGATGGCTAGTCTTGCCTTGGCTTACTTTGGCCACAAAGACATCCCTGGTCCACTGAACCGCATCAATGTGGGAGATTCTTACTTCCGGGTAAGGCGTTACAGGAGCATTGTTTGCTAGTCATGTTTGTCAGTATCCTGAAAGCCTTACTTAGTTCAGCCTAAAGGCAAAGAAGTGCACTAGTCTGGTGTGACAGTTTTAGAGTGATAGTCAAAATATTATTTCCACATCAAATGTCAACTTGTGGCTAACAGGGAACAACTTTGACATTTTTGGGAACATTTGTTTCATACAGGCTGCCTTCCAGCTCCTGCAGAAGCACCCACAGGTGTGTGAGGAGAGAATAGGAGTAATGGGCCTCTCGTTTGGGGTGTATCTGTCCCTGTGGATAGCCTCTCAGCTCTCTGTCAAGGTGGGTGTAGAAGTAATTACTGCAGAATTACAGCTGAAAAGTCACTGACGATACATGTGCATCACACCAATTACCCCCCCCCCCCCACACCACCCTTTTGTTCTCAGAAGTATGACTTTTAAACATGATTTAACATGTCTGATCTAATGTAAGCATAGAACTTGCATGCTTGCAGTTATGCAAGCACGTATTTAATACTATCCTTTAACTTTAGCTTATACTTGGAGACGTGACTTGAGGTAGGGATCACTGTAATACAATGAGAATAATATCATGTTTTCCTCCACCTATGCATCATTCTCAGCCTAGATGTGTGGTCGGCATAAATGGACCTTTGGGCAGTTTCAACACATTTTCTAGTGAAGATGGACAGCAAGAAAGCTTTGAAGAGTTAAGTCATCATTGTAACTAAAAGAGTTTTTTGCCCAGAATACAATATTGATTAGACTGATGCTTCACTTTAGACCTCAGAACATGTATAGACCCTCATTTTCTACCATTGAAATCATCTGATTCATATTTCTATTTCTATTTATTTGATTCTATTTTATATTCTTTTTCTATCAGAAATCAGAGGCACTGGAGTTATGATGAACAGGGTTACGTCAGTTTCAGAGAAGTATCCTTGCCAAGTAACATTCCATCAGAAAATTATGCGAAGGTACAGTACTATTATATTCCACGAATACTGACTATATACTAGAGTTCAGAAAATAAATTTCAACACATTTCAAGATACATTTAGTAAAAACATGACATTTAAAAAAAGGCCATTACTATTATGAGATAAAAAGGTTTTGCATGATGATTGATAATGTGAATAAAAACTCATACATAAATAATGCAGTTTGTATTTTAAAATGCTGCGATAAATATCCTTATATAACTTTTTTTCTTCACAATTGTTGATGAAATGATTCTTCTGATTTGTGTACACTGACATTAGTTGGGTATTTTGTTATACTGCTCTTTGAAATGAGAAGGACATATTACTCGTACATATTTTTCTATCACATGCTGCATTTGGGTGCTGTAGACAAAGTTTTTCATTCTGTCCCTTTTGATATTTTGATAGGAATTGGGTTTTTTTTTTCTTCTTTCACACGGTTGTACTGCTAATGCTGTGGTATTGCTCTCTGTAGGTTGAAGACATGTGCTGCCCCCTGCTGTACATAGTTGGAAAGGACGACCTGAGCTGTGCTTCTCTGGAGAATGCAGATGAGGTGGGGCGTCTCTGTCTTTTCTTCATGGTGTAAACAGTTATACACCATATTCTCGGTGGTTTCTCTTTTGACGGGATTAAGTTGTTAATTTGTTTCATTTATCAGCGGTGTCTATCAGAATTCACATTCACTATACAGTGAAGCGTGTATCTTCTCGTGTGCTTCTGCTCTGTGGAATTAATATCCGTGTGTTTTTTATTTTGTTTTCAGATTGAGAAGAGACTGCACGCAGCAGGTAAATCTCATCTGTTCACTCGTCTGTCCTACCCAGGTGCTGGCCACCTGATCGAGCCCCCTTACGCCCCCAATGCACGGGTGTCGCTGTGGACAACACGACCCGCAAAACGTATGTCCCTCACACATCAGTCTGCTAGCTGCACACTTTCCCTTGATGTCTGTCCTAGTGTAATGACAACATTACATATTATGTAATTGAAAGTAACTGAAATTCTGTTACGTTTTTGACATTAGTTTTCCCCCCAGAGCACATTAGAACTTAAGTTGTGAATTAATCATGAAAGACTTAAAGGCAAGTATGCTTTTAATTATCACCACAAAGCTTGCAACATGTACAATTAGACATGTTTTTTCATAGAGGATTGTTATATTGGATATTAGTTATGGGGTTCTTCAGAGTTGACTTCTAGTTGTTCTTGTTGTGGTTGACATTCCAGTGATGACACTGTGGGGTGGACACCTTGCAGCACATGCTGCAGCGCAGGAGGATTCATGGCAAAGGATTCTGGGATTTCTGGAATGTCATCTGCGAGGGGAGAAGTAACTGACAAGTTTTAAGTCTGACATTCAATTGCTGTGTGGATATTGTATTTATATATGAAAAACACATAATAATAATAGTAATAATGTAATCCTAATGTGGCATGGTAAGACTATGGGACTGTCATTATATGTTTCCATTGGTGGTGCCTTATATGGTACTTGGGACACCAAAGACTACTTTTAAGAATGATTGAATCCCACATGCTGTTCCTCCAATTTCCCTTGTCTGTACTTTTAAAGATTTGCACATTGATGCTTGCCATCATGCTTGCAAACCAATTATGTCAAGGTATGCTGTGTCTGTTTACCTAAACTGTCAGGAAACTGTAGAAAATGACTCGTCGTCCTCAGCTTTCTGTGATAAGGACACACAAGAAAATTGTATGTCTGATCACACAAGTTTTTATTTGCAAAAAATAAAAGTTATGGACTAATTTGCAAAAACAAATGTGAAGCCGCTGAACTGTCAGGTCTGCATCCTTAAGAGCTGGTTCTCTGATTGGCTGTGATCAACAAGGGAAAATGCAGGCAGTCGTACTCGCCTTAAAAAAATGTCTCATCTCGCAGTTGATGACGTCTGACATGTTGTTCTGCACAGGGAATGTGTTGTTCATTTAAAATCATTTTCATGAATGCAAATACATGCAGGCCTGTCTGACACCACAGTGTCTCATATTTCACAGGTACATGTGTCCCTTCCTCATCACGTCAAAGAGGCCAACCGGTCTTTCACCTGATCTATCAGGTCTCTCATGATGCATTCATTTCACAACTAAGTATATTTGACAGGAAACATTTTTTAATACAGAAGTTTGAATTGTAGCAAATGGATTATTGCTCTTTGTTGAAGGTTTGAATAGTATTGTATAGAATATGTAGTTAAAACATTAACTGTACTTAAAAATCCATTTGCATTCCAAAAAAGACAAAGTTAAAAAAAAAAAAGAAAAAAAAATCCATTTGAAGAGGCTCATTAAATAACACTAAATAAGTGTACACACTCTGGAGGAACTTGCGCCACAGTAGTGCATTTTGTCTGCACATCTGGGAGTCTGATGCCTTAGAGCTAGTCCGGGTCATCTACAACAGTATAATTAATAGCAATCCCATAATACTGCCTGAGGTGGCCACGTGTTGTGTTTATGGATGTTTTAGGCAGGAGATGAGCAATTTATCATTTATATTTATAACGGCCACCTCCTGGATATCCTCCACAAGTTCTAAAGTCATGGGAATAATGTGCTATTTCTGAAAATGCACATTAAAAGCATGTGCCGTGCATGTGATTCTTCACCATTTTGGAAAAAGTCTGTAAAATGTAAGTTGCTGTGCTTTCTGAAAAATATTGCCTCCCCTGGAATTAGAATTGAGCAGAAACATTTGTACTATCCTTGACCTTGAGAGCATAGTTCTCCCTAGAATATACAGTTTGAGATCCCCTGAGCTTTGCAACTTAAAGATGCAAACAGCGTTAACGCCAGTATTTTTCATGAATCTGAAAGAAAAAGTTTTTGTCCTTTTTTATCAATCAGAATTCACTTGAATAGCTGTGTCATGTGCATTAGGAAGCACTTTCTTCCATAGTGTCAATACTTTCATAGTAGAATTAACGCATTGCTTTCAACACTTCATGAATTTGGTTGCAAGTGCAATCATTTAGGAACATATATTTTTTATGTAATCAACATTGTGAAAAATGTGAACATTAAATAAATAAATAAATGAATTAATACAATAACAACAAAGACCTGACCAAACGACATTGCATGCAAGAATGGAGTCTATGGCTGTGGTCGAATAGTGTTTTTGGCATAGGAAGGTTCCTAACAATAAATTGTGGGACGGTATTATTTCCTTTTCCTTTCGTAAAGGATGGTCCAGTGTCCAAAGCTAAAGGAGAGCCAAGGAAGCATTGAAGCACCTTTCCTAAGCATTTAGATAATTTGACCTGCTCTTATCATGGCTGTCCCTTACATACTTCACCGCTAAGAACCTTCCTAAGCAAAAAAGACGCCAGCCTCAGACTCACGGACTACCGCAAGGACTTAAATCGAGGGCTCTCGAGTAGACATTTTTAGCCTTTTATGCGCACATGAGCCCATTTATGCAGACTTTGTCTGAGGGAATTACCCACAGTGTGACGTGAAACACAGGGTTGCCAGGGCAAGCCCGAAAGAGTTAAAAAAGGTAAACAACCGCCATAAACATGATATGTCACAACGTGCTGTCCCATTCCTATTTACACCATTTCGAGCCGTTGCAGCCTCTCACACTCAATCCCTTACCAGATGGCGTCAGTTAAGTCTGAGAGTTCAGGGCTTAAGACTTTAGGGAGGGGCACACTGGGATTGGGCCTATACGTCTGGTTTTAAGCCTATATGCCACAGGTGAATTCCATCTGTTAACCTGTGTCTTCTGCCTTTCTGATGGCCACCTGACCGAGCCCACAAAATGTAGGCGACTACGTGGACAACTTGACCTGCCACACATAACCCCATCAGCATACTCAAACTGGTACATCTCTTCAGTGTCCCATCAACACACTTCCCCCATCAGTTTCTGCCAGTGTAAGCATAAAGCTTGACATTTGTCCTGACAATTACTTTTTCTGGTTTGATTAGTGTATGATTGTAATTTTTTTCAGAGTGTGTTGGAACTGAAATAGTGAAGACATCAAGCATGCTGACTCAAGTTTATTATCACATGGCGAGTTTACAGCTAGCACTTTGCACAGCTAGACGAATAATGTATTTCAGAGTTAATCTGCATAAAATCATTTTCATTCATGGTATTTTTTCTTGACGTTCCTCTCAATCACATATACACATGCATCTCCTTAATGATGATCAGGGAATAAGTCATGACATGCTGATGTCACCATGGCGATAAGGGCTATGAACTCCTGGAAGTCGATCTCTAAGTCTCCATTCAGGTCGAGGTCAGTAAAAAGCTGGTCAAGCGTCTCGTTGTCCTTGACTTTCTGTGGTCGAGACAGGAGGTGATGCCCAAAAGCAGATGAGTTAACTCTAGCTTATTATGAAAACAGTGCTTTGCCGTATTGATTATATTTACATTGTGGTCATATTGCAGATAATCCCAGCAAGAATAGACTTGCTCTGAGAGCTATTTCAACTGCAGGCATCATTAGACACAAATTTCTCTTATTCACCAAGATACGCAATGAAAAATGCATGCAGTTCAACCTACCAGGATAAAATGAGTCATCTCATTGTTGATGAGGTCCTTGAGATCAGCCTTTTTCAGGTGGCACTTGTGCCCTGAGTACTTGTGGAACACATCAATGATGGAGACCATGGATTTCTCCAGATTTGACATGTTCTGCACAGGGAATGTGTTTGTCATCAACACAAATAACTGCTCGTCATGAGTACAAAGTGTCAAATTCGATAAAGCCAGACACCCCTCCCCCTTTTTTCTCGATTGCCAGAGAAAACAACTTGACAATATTTGATTTCGAATACATAAAATGTGCAATTGAAACTTAATTAGGCTGGCAAATAACTAAAGTAACTATCAGTTTATTGAGGTAATATTAAAATACATTTGATTCATCACAGCAAATAAGCTCTCCGAAAAACAAAGGTTGATAAGGGTATAATTCACTTGCCTGCATGTTGGAAGCAAAAGAAGCCGTGTAGAGGAGAAGAGGAGAGAAGGTTGTGACTGTGTCTGCTGAAGAAGGGATGATTCTGAGCCGTGTAGAGGAGAAGAGGATAGAAGGTTGTGACTCTGTCTGCTGAAGAAGGGATGCCTCTGAGCCACTCCTTGCCGTGGCTCAAGTTAAGATGCATCTATCAACCACAGCTGGATGCCTCAGTTTCCCATGGGTTGTGTTAATGGATGCATTTGGAGTGCATGGGCAATTAAATCACATCTCTGACCATTTCCTGAAGCTCTGTCAATTATGTGGACATTATTGAAGATGGGCCTTGCAAGTCAACCAATGCTCGTCGCTGCATGTGTGCAGGCTTTGGGTGAAATAACATTGAAAATGTTTCAAATGAAAGCCACAGCTGAAAAAAGTAACATTACATAAGAAGATATATTTACATGTTATAAACAATCCACTGATTATTAATGGTGTAATTCTGACCGTTCTGTAAATAGGCCTACTCTCCCTATGTGTGAATATTCTTAGCTACAGATCTAATCTAATCTAGTCAGAAATGTTTTTTACGTCTTATTTCAGGATGTAATACAGTTAAAGTGCATGTTTGCCTAATTGATGTATCTGAAATATAATTAGATTATTATTGACCAAGACGTGTCTAGAAATGACAGCAACCTGTTAAGATAGGTAGACTATCAATAAATAAAACTGTAACCCCGCCTCATTTCGTGACGTCAAGAGGCGGTCGCTCTTTAGCTTCAATGGAAAATCTCTTCTTTCAAACATCTGCACTGACGTAGCCCGTCAGATACGAGGCGACTTGAAAGGTGCAAAGGAAGAATCCAAAAGGTCTATAGGTCTTCTGTTAAATTAACACACATTGTAACGTTTTAGACAGTATCTGTTGGCACGGCAGGTCGATAAATTCTTCGGCTGTGGTTGGTTCAGGAATTGTTTTTCAACAGAAGTACCGCAGGGCGCCATTGGAGAGGAGATCAATATAGATCAGCTACAGTTTACTCGGTAAGACATACTGCGATGTACAACAGTCAGTCTCTGCGTTGTCAGTTGCATGAGGAAAAGTCCATTTGTGAGTTTCACAATGTGGACACACTGTGTGACGGTGTGTGTATGGGTGTGTGTGTGTGTGAAGCCAACGTTGTCACGCATTGCGTTGCACTCTTCTGACTGAAATATGCTTATTTTAACTTGGCCTGTGAACACGTTCATTACATCCTGTTGCAAACATATCGACTACTTATTGATTTAAATAGGAAATAACCCACAGATGGGCTTTTACTTTGCAATGACTGTGCTTCATATTTGGCTCGCTAGTCATCTGTAGACCTATGTAAATAACTTTTTTCCACAGCAATAACTGTAACGCGCTCAGGTAAGTTAGGTCACGATTGTTGGCGTTATGTAGGCCTATATTAGGGACCAAGAACCTAGATATTGACTTAGACACGTCACATTCGAAGATTGTTTGGGTGTGTGTTATAAGCCCTTTAGTTCCTGAGACCCTGAGACATTTTCTATATATATATTTCTTTTCAGATATTGGCATGTTAGCATTTTCAGACTTCATAGAGAGTAGCATGATGCTGGTGGTCAGGGGTGTAGTCTACATTACATTCCACATGGGGTAGTCATCATTTAGGCTGCTACAATTACTGGAACTGTATTTTTTTTTATTTTTTTGCCTTTATTTTTCATCCACAGGATGTCCTAGTTTAATTATTCCAGAATTAGAGCCTCTGGGGTTTCTGACTTTCTATTAATAACTCCCGTACTGAAGTCTTCCAGAATCTCCCTCGGTGATTGCAGAATCTCCCTCAGTGTTTCTGTCATACTTGGATGCCCTCTGAGCATTGACCTAGATGTGCTGTTGATGTCTTTTGTATTTGGCACGAACAGTATTGGTCTGCTTCCCCATGTCATTACTATAACCTGAACGGGGGACAAACAATCCAACCTATGCTTACGCTCTACTCAAACCCTAAGCTTAGATAGATAGATATATTACTTTGTTGATCCCCAAAGGGAAATTGCAGAGTTAAACTGAGACTGAGGAAAAACAATATTAACAAATGTGTATATAAATAGTGCATAAATGTGTTTTTTTGAGCTGTAAACTAAATATGCCTGAACGGTGATGAAACACATCAATGTGGGTGTTAATATTGACAAAATTACCATTTAATGGGTTGAAAATGGCTCAACACGACATCTAATGTTTAAAATCACCCTGAATCGATGCTGACATAGAGTCAACCGTTTGGGACTTATCTACATCATGAAATCTATATAAAAAAGACTATTAACACCCTCTCATCAGCCCCTATGATGTTAAGAGTCTTAAAATCCCCTTCTCCGCCTCTTCCTGCCATTTTGAAAATGATGCAGTTCGTGCATATTTATGAGTTAGACTCAGAGCTGGGGGTGAGTTACACTTTACCCTAACTTTTAGAACTATACAAAATGCCAGTGAGACAGGAAGTGGTCCCACTGAGATACAGCCCCCTCCTTCCTATGAAGAACGTGGCCTACTTTAAAGTCAGTTCAGTTCTCTAGGGGAACCCTTGCTACATTGTGAAGCTGATTTTTATCTTGCGTCGTAATTTAAAACAAATGGCCGAAATGTGATGTGATTACGGGGTCGGTTGTGTCCCTCCTCAGGGCTCAGGTATGGCGGAGCTACTGCGCCTTCTCCTGAACGTGTCGGAGAAGGCTGCCAATGTGGCTCGCGTGTGCAGACAGGAGGCCCCTCTCTTTGAGCTGCTGGTCCAGGAGAAAAAGGGAGATGACAAGAACAAGAAATTCGTCCAGGACTTTAAGACTTTGGCAGATGTGGTCATTCAGGAGATGATCAGACATGATGTCGGAGTTGTGGTAAAACTAAACTCTCAGCACATTGAACTATACCAGTACATAACTATACCAGTGGACTTTGGACAATGTTTTAATTTTGCAGTCATGTGTTCTTCCAGTTTCCAGAGCTGATGGACTTCATTCAAGGGGAGGAATCTAACAAATTCGAGAATGGGCTCGGTGAGTGGATCATTACCTGATCACACATCACAATGCATCACTTCAGACACTGTGATCCAAATCTATGTGACAGTTTGAGCTCTCCTTGGCTTCAGACAAGCCATGGTTGCCTGGCTGATAGCTCTTCTCTCCCTCAGGAGAGAGCGTGACTGTCACGGTGTGTGCCAGAGAGCAGGAGACGGCCACCCTGCTGGCCACAGTGCTGGACGGGGACCAGACCGCTGCGGCGCTCCTGGCCAAAGCCATTCACCAGGACCTTCAGCTCAGGGACGCGGCGGCCGAGGGCCTGCAGCAGATCCCACTCAGCCCTGCAGACATGGGCATCTGGATAGATCCCATCGGTGAGCTCAGGAGGCCATGAACTTCTCAGGCGCACATTTGCATAGGCTTAGGTCGGAATAGATATTTATCATATATGCTACGTGCATAGATTGGCTCTGTCTGTCTGTCCATCTATCCATCCAGCCATTAGTTCTGCCCCTCACATTACATCAACTCGGTAGCTAGACGGTAGTATCCAGCACCTGGTCATATTATTAGATATCCAATGATTTGACTTCATAGAAATCACTACTGCCAGGTACATAATCTCGTCACGCCGTTATGAAGGCACAAGGTAGGCCAATGTCATGGCTCACGATGTTGATTGATTTTAGAAATCAAATTTCCTTTTTCTTTTTTATCCGCAACCTGCTTAGCCATTTCTCGGTATTCTCAGTTTTCCTATTTGCTTGATCTGGCTGGGCTACAATTCTGAGTTGGATTCTACTGGTTCTACTGTTTCCTCTCTCCACAGCTTTTCTAAGGTAGTGCATATGTCTTTTTTTGTAGATGGCACGAGTCAGTACATAGAGGGAAAGGAGGAGGTGGTACTGGACGGTGGGTTCGTCTCATCTGGACTCCCATGTGCGTTGGTTCTGATTGGGGTCTACCTGCGAGCTACGGGGGAACCTGTGATGGGTGTCATAAACCAACCTTTCCATCACAGAGATGAGACCGGGCACGGGTAAGAAACGTACTGTACATTCATATTTAGGATGACCAATATTTATTCAAGTCGTGAAGATTATGGTACAGAGAGAGGGAGTCAAGTCTAAGGTGGGCCTTGTGTAGTGCTTGTAGTAAAGTTTTATTTGTATTTTTTACATACTGTTTATATGAATCCCTACACTTAACAATGTTAGAGGTTTTGGATTTGGTACTCAGATGAAGTCGGTCCTTAGACAGTAATGTGAAGCATTGTTGTGATTCCCCATCTTATGCAGTGTGACCTAGCTTTTACAATGTTTTTACAGCTCAGTTTTCGTCCCACCCTTCTCATTACACCGTTGTTGTTTCAGCTGGAAGGGCCAGCACTTCTGGGGAGTGTCCCACGGAGGCCTCAGCGCCTGTTCTGTGCCCAGGCCCGAGCGCCAGACGTCGGGTAGCGAGGGTGGGGCGTGCCTTTCAGCCGTGCTGAGCTCCAGCGAGAAGCCAGCGGTCAAGGAGGCCCTAGCGCCCCTTTGTCCCGGGAAGAGCCTGATGTACGCGTCTGGGGCCGGCTACAAGATCTTGTGTGTCATCCTCGGCCTGGCAGACGTGTATGTTCTCTCAGAGGGCTCCACTTACAAATGGGACTCCTGTGCCCCGCATGCCCTGCTCCGAGCGCTCGGAGGCGGGGTGGTCGAGCTGAGGACTCGTCCTCCTGGCGGGGACAAAGGCCAGGTGGAAGTGCAACGCAGTGCCGAACTGACCTATCACAAGCCCAACGCTGGTTCCCGCGGCGCAGACCGGTGGGCCAATCAAGGAGGACTGGTGGCCTATCTAGATCCCAAAGTGCTTTCAAGGGTGTTGGAGGAGCTCACAGGGAAGATCTGAAGGGTTTTATGCATCTATCCTGTAAGCAGGGAGGAGCCGCTTTAAGGGCAATGTTTTAATTCAATGCCAGTAGGGCATGTTTTATTTTTCTAAGTTACTGACTTGTGTGTTGTTCTTTCACTCAAGTGCACAGTGCAATTTGTTAATTACGTTATTGAAAGATAATCATTTATAAAAAAAAAATTGCTATATTTATATGCAACATGTAGAAATTTGTGAGGTATTGCTGGTTGGTTTGTATGTCCAACTCTTGCCACAGCACTTAAAGTAAATGTTTAGTGTTCACATTGCAGAGATATTGTTTATTCCAAAGAGCATCAAATAAGTGCTGCATGCACAAAGAACGTGTAATTGAGCTAAGACTTAATTGCTAATGAAATAAGCGCCGTTTTATATGCAGTATGTCACTGTTGGTTATCACTGGTATTGGATGCATCCTTTGTGATTTGGTCTCAACCAATATGGATTACGTGTGATGTGTGTTGGAAACACCTAAACACAAGTAACAATAGGTCAATACAAACCATAGTGCGTAAGGTTAGAGGAAACTCAAGCTCTAAATGTACTGGTAACATTAAATATATTTTAAAAAACACAAAGCTAAATGTTATAATAAAGGTTTACTACTCTGGGAGTAGCAACCCTATCTGTCTGCTATATTGTCATGTTGCTATCTTGCTACATTTTTATGCAGCTTTAATGGCAAACAGCTGTTTTAAGTGGAGTAGTTCCCTTAACCAAGTAAAACGTGTTCCTAAATCTCCCAAGTGCCTTCCCCATCTTCACACACTCCATTGAAGCGTGCCACTTAAAATTAGTCTGATGCCTGCAAATTACCTTTTATGGTAGAGAGAGGAGTGAGGATCAACACCACAAGGCTTCAATTCCACGTAAATGAATCCCGAGGTGGCACTGAGGTCAGAGAACGGAAAATTGAAAAAAGTGGAGATATTTAAACAGCTTTTGTATCTTGCTTTAGGGCTTGCTTTAAATTAATTAAATGAAAAATGTAGGCTTTGAGTCTCTGCGTATTTGCAAGTTAATGATTTTCATTTTCATAAAGATTATGTATTAAACATTTTTTTGATTATATCACCTAAATTCTCATGTGGTTGTAACAGAACTCCTAATAGACTATAGGCTCAGGTATATTTTGATAGTGATGTGTATTTTTGCACAAGGTTCAGATTATATTTATCCTGAACCTAACACCAATAGTTAAAGGTGAGGTAAATTTAAATTTGTGCAAGAGAATGATGTAATGAAACAAAAGTCTGAGTTCACTGGCCCTCAATCTTCAGAGCTAAGAGTCACGTAGAGCAAATTAATTGCTTTTTTAAAACAGGAATCTGAATGACGTCCCAACCCAGAGACACATGGTGCTGTGTAACTGATGGTACTCAAATGTATAATGGGAAGTCCTTGGTTTTTCAGTAGTGTGAATTTGGAAACAATAAGACTACCTAGTGCGGCAAGGTTTTGTTGTGATCATGAGAGACAATACAGTTCCATTACTTCCCACTGCCTACTTCAGAGATGCACAGCCTGAGAAAGCAACTAGTTGGTGCAGGATTCATTCTCACCCTACCCAGGTTTGTCTGGGTACTTGTTCAACAGTAGACCTACATGGTTTGACAGCCTATTAACGTTGTATATGAATGTTTCTATTAGCAGTTTCTATTTTTTTTAAGTAATACGTGACCCACATTTGTAGGAAATCAACTTTACTATGAAAACAAAAAAGGCAAAAAAGAAATTATAATAAAATTGTGATTCTTTTTTCAATAGCAACTGTATTAAAACTCATCCCATGTCATGCCAAACAAAAGACAAATGAACCAGTGTCCTGCACATTGTAATCCTAATGATTGTCAAAACAGATTTTTTTTGTGATGTATTTTTTTTTTTGCATATACCTACAAAAATCAGGTTCTTCTGGGATGTTCTTTCTACAGAAGCCTAATTGACTTCATCATCCAGACAACTAGTTACATTCTTCAGTCAACTTGAGCATCCAAACAGCTTAGCATTGCAACTCCTACAATAGAAAAAAAATCACTAATAACCATATTCAAAGAAAATGAGTGAGCGAACACCCTTTAACTTCAAAGCGCAAATTAACCACATGTGCAACAAAAACAAATAATCTTCCTTCTCAGACAAGGCTCAACCACAACTGTTTAACAACAGAAAAACACCAATCAACATGAGTTAAACAAAAAAAAAAAATCTCGTGAAGTGAAGCTCGATCAAAAGATATCTGTTCAAGATTCGAGGATTAACCATTGCTTAATACTGAGGCTTTGATATTCAGTAAGACCAGTTCAGACAATGCAAACAGGCGCAGAGGATCTTGCCCTCTGTGGGCTGTGTGTGACATGACCCTGTGACACTTGGTGACAAAGGAAGAGAAGAAGGCAGTGATACAGTGTAGCTTGGCTGGGAAAGACCACTGAATGACAAGAATGTTTTCTGGAAGAATGTCCCATTTATCATACCTGTCCGCCTTAACAATCATGGAGCACTGATGTGTCCCCGGCAAGAGTTTTGTGTTATGAAGTTACTACCGAAACGGTCAGCATGTACTGTAGTCATTCCTTCAACTACCAGCTACCCACTCTTAAAACTGAGAAAACTAGAATGCCGGAATATGCTAGAGCAGAACTACTATGATTATGGAGATGAAGTCTGAGGCCGTAAATCTTGCGTGTCAAGCCAGAACTCAAACCAAGCTCCAAACAACAAGAAGCCACTTGACTCTCCCATCACAATCACTAATGCTCATCAGTACACGACAACCCAACCACTAATGCTCATCAGTACACGACAACCCAATCACTAATGCTCATCAGTACACGACAACCTAAACCCCATCAAAGCGTCTCATCGCCCTAAACATACCTCTTATTGTACTGTTATTAGTGTTACCATCACTGTTGGGTGAAAACGTCATATCTCCATTTTTACATCAGTGGTTTAATGAATCTTTTTTTTTCTGTTATTCTGTAGATCACTGTGGTGAACAGAAGTCTAAAATGTATTGGCTCTTTTCTGGCAGTCCCTAGTGCTGTACCAGGGCAGAGATCTAATCTAGTGCTTTTGAGGCCATTTCGCCAGCCCTTTAAATCTTTTCCCCCTGCAACTAAAAGACACATTTTACAACCAACATATCTTTGTTGTTTGACGACATATCAGGATCTCTGGCTCGTCTACCTTGCTTACTCATCAAGTGCCATGCTTCTTCAGTGGTGGTTCTACTGTTTACCAGTTAAAAGCATTTCTTATCAGAGCTGAGCTTCTGCCAAAGCATAAAAAAAATCCATAGCTATGGACTATAAATGTGGAACTGTGTTTGTAAATAGGAAAAAATCTGCACACAATCAACAAAGCCATTGTACTGTAAAATCTATTTTTTAAATTATACATATTTTTCTGGTTTCAGCAACACTCCAAGAAAGTGACAGAAGTAGTGCAAAAACAAATGAGAGCAACCATAATCTTGACATACAAGGTTATAATTAAACTATTCAATGTTCGGTCCAAAAGCAAGGACTCTGAATGTTTGTTACACTCTGATAATCTGTTAGAAATTTAAAGAAACAACTGAATACTGGAATTGTTCTTCTGGAGATATGAGGCTTTCTTCCAACAGGGATGATAGATTATTTAAAAAAAATATGGAACCATCAATGCAAGTTTCTATTACATAAACTTCTTTTTGTCCATGAGAAGCAGACACAGAGTCATGTGTGGCTGTATGAGAGAGAGCAGGGCTGTGTGTACAGGGCTATGAAAGAAGCAAACCATCCTCTGGGAAGTTCTATTCTCTTAAGAATTCCAAACATTTCCAATCCTGGAATTCTAAGAATCCCCAGCTCCTCCTCCTCTTTCTCTTCCTGTCACCCCACCCAAACAATCATGATCTGGATCCAGACCCACCCATCCCTGAGGCTTCAGCAGCTAACGTTCTTACTACTCTAAAAATGTAAAAGAAACCAAAAACATTACAAAACCAGCTTCATTATGAACTGTGAAATAGCAAACTACATCTGAGCAAAACCAAATGGCATCGTCAAAATCGATCTTTATCTTTGCAGCAGAACAAAAGAATCTCACATTAGTGATATATGGTTTGCGACTGAGAAAACCCCCCCAAAACAAAGCACACCACTTCTGATTTTTAAATAAAATTACACTTGAGAATCATCATCATCTTCATTCCCACGTCAGCCTCTCTCTCTTTTCATCTGGCTTTTGATCCATTTCACCACGAAACGTCCACAACCCCAAAGATCCACACATGATTTGCAGAGCTCATCCTTGACTCCGAACAGTGGGGAAGTGGGTTGGTTTGTGAGTGTGTGTGTGTGTGTGTGTGTGTGTGTGTGCGTGTGTGTGTGTTTGGGGGGTTGGTGGGGTTGCCAGAAACACAATCCCACCCCCAGACACAAACAACATGGCCATTTATCATAACGTTGTCCAGGTGGATCGCGAGTCTGGATCGCTCAGCGCTGGAAGGGCTTGCGGACTTTCTTCCTGCGTCGGGGGTGTTTGCCCCCCTCAGTCCAGTTTTCGCTGGGCTCTGCTCGATGTGGCCCGTGGGGGAAGAAGCCGGTCTGGGGAGAGGGCCCCGTAAATGGTCCGCTAGCCCCCGTGCCCGGCCCAGGAGGTTGGGGGGGTGGCGATCCAGAGGGGAAGAACCCTCCGTTGGCTGCCATGTCAGTGGGTGGTCCCCCTCCCTGGAAGATGCGATTGAAGAGGTCCTGCAGGTCTGCGGGTGAGCTGGGGCCGGGAGGAGGCTCTGGGGTTCTGTGAGAGACAATGGACCAATCAGGACATTGGTATGTTTTTTTTGCTTTACAGGACCCACACAAAATGGTACTGTAATAAGCACAGAGTGGGCACAGACAACATCTTGTTCATGGTTTCAAAGTCACAGCACTCTTTACTCAATGTCTGTGTGTGTGTGTGTGTGTGTGTGTGTGTGTGTGTGTGTGTGTGTGATGGGCATTGCTACCTGTGACGGTTGGGGTTGCTGTTGGTCTTGGCGCCGAAGGAGATGTGGTAGGGCACTCTGTGTGTGTCAGGGGAGATCCCTATCCGCTGACAGCCTGCCCACTCTGGATGGGGAGCAGAAGGTCATTAGTCAGAGAACATACAAGACAAAAACTACTGCTTTGGGCTGCCTAAGACATCTAATAATCTGCAGGGTGTCACGGAAACAGAATCTGAGAGGTGAACTCAGTTTCAACTCTGCTGGAGAAGATGGAGAAGATAAAAAAAAACGTGGGAAGGGAGGCAGAAAAATAGACACAGTGATTATAGTTATTTTGTCAGTTTGTGTAGACCAAAAAACATGTGTTTTGTTCTAAGACCTCTTGGTCCAAATGCATAGTATGGCTGGCTCTATGAATATTGACTAGCCATGCAAAATTAAAAAAATCACACACTCACACACACACACATCTTATTTAATGGAGTTTGTTCTTCTGGAAAAACAAGTCCTGGCATCTTATCATCAAGATACTTACCATGTATATCAAATAATACTGAATCTAAAGGACACCCCAAGCTACAGTGCATTCCTGATAGAAGGCACATGCGGGAGAGCGGAAGTGTTCTAGCATGCTAACCAGTGTTCTAGCATGCTAACCAGAGGCAAGATAAGCATGTTCATGCAGCACTCCCACCCTATAAACATGACCCTTACCGAAATTACAGGCTTTCCATTCCATTATTCCAATATAATCTTTGTGTCAGAGAGCACTTCCCGTCCTAACCGGCACTTCGACTAGTGCGTAACTTGCAATTACAGCAGTTACATTTCTGCACTTCTTTTTCTTTTTTATTTCATTTTGTTATATTTCTTATGTAAAGTAGTATTTATTGTTACACCAGGTTCTATTGCTCATAGCTTGACTCTCCCTTGTACGTCGCTTTGGACAAAAGCGTCTGCTAAATGACTAAATCTAAAATGTAAATGTTCGGTCACATTTTCTGTAAACTTGCACTTGATTTCAATGCAACTCTGTATTCCTATTTGAGAGTGGCATCTGACTGTTCACTGTGACTCTCGTTTCTCAACATGACTTACCAGTGATGTCATAGACCTTTCCATCCATGTAGGCAAAGTAGGTGATGCGCAGGCCCAGCATGCTGGACTCCGCCCACAGGTCTCCCTCCTCAGCACCATGGCGGCGGTTACATTCAGCACAGAAGCGGGCCTCACCGGGCTCCCGGTCCATCTCAAAGCGCCTACAGAGAAAAAGACAGACAGACTTAAGATGACACAGTCGTGGGCAGCCAGAGTATAGTTTGTAGGGAGAGTGATGAATGATGATAGATGGAGACGACAGAGACCAAGTGAACAGGGCTATTCCCATCACAGTGAACCAGAGGAGCAGACATGGTACATATGGTCACTGTTTAAAAAAACATACCCTTCTGCCGTCTAAGAGAGATAACAGGAAGGTCTACATCTGACCTGTGCACTCCTAACTTTGCCACGAGCAAACATGACTAAAAGCTAAAAGCCTTTCATTCATTTCAGCGGAGGGAAGGCCAATACAAAGATCAAGATAACCACCCTTATTCAAAAGGCTTCTTAGCAGGGTGTGCAAATACCCAGATTTTACAACATAAGACATACAGGGGATGAGCATCACAAAAAAGTACAATTGACAAAACAGCACATGAGGAACATTTCACCTGACAAGTGTTTTGCATACCTGAGCTACTTTTCACAGTAACTGTTCTCAATAACTGATCTCTGGATGCCTTGGGCCATTTGTGGCCAATATTAAACTCTGCTGGTCCCCACAAGGTAAGCTCTGTAGTGTGGCTCCAGAGTTCTACTGCTAGATTGCCTTAGCAACACCAAAGTGATGGGTTTGGTGCTCACTCAGCAGATGGAATGGCTGTGTTTCATGACAGAGCCAATCTATTGTTTCAATACACTTACTTTTTTCCTTTTCTTACTAACTTGTGCTGACATTTCAAGATTTCTGTTAACACTTCATACTGTGACTCAAGTACGGGCTGTTCTTGAACTGCAGCTAAGCGTTCTTATGAAAGCAAATGCTCTCACTGTAAAACACTGTGCTGTACCATTACCCTCCTAAAACACTGGACAGAAATGTGAAATGTCAGACAGTGGGCTTGTGTGAATAAGGGCTCTGCGTGGCTCAGGGCTTTGTGGACGCACTTGTGTTTGCCTTCACACTTGGTGCACATCATGGTGTTCATGGCCTCCTTCAGGTCATCCTGCAGCTTGGTCAGGAACTCGTTCATGGACTTGGAGAGCTCAGTGGCAGCCATTCGCTTCCTACGACATGAGAAAGCACCACAAAAAGACAAAAGGTGGTGAAATAACATTAAGTTATGTGGTTCGACTTGGGAATCAGTCTATCAATCCAACTCGCCTAAAATGACTGAATAAAATGAATGACTTGACTGAAAACCCCTCCCTTTTTGAGGATAAAGGGTACAGCTTTCCATTGAGATTTTACTTTTTGAAGATTAACATATATTCTATTTTGTGTTATTACTGATGGGTTTCCATGTCTGAGAACACCAGATTTTGTCACCATTTTCACTGATCAGGTTCCTGGGCTGAAATATCTTCAATGGTTGAATTTGAACTTGTCACAAACATGTGTTTGATGTGTTTATCTACTATTCATTGTAAGTTAATTAATCAAATTCCTACAGACCACAAAAAAAACATGCTTGCATTTCATCATTGGAGGCATTTAGAATACTCCTGCTGATACTTTCCTGTGATAGATTTGCGTGTTCCTCACATTCCCAAGAAACACAAAAAGTATTGTGTGGAAATGAAAAAGTATTGTGTGCAAATGAAAACACATTGTGAGGGAACAAGAAAGAATTTCCCTCTGTGGCATTTTAGGAGGCTCTGTATGCACAATTGCAAAACCTCTTTGGGAGGCAAAACAGAAATGACAAACTGAGAGGGAGCACTCACAGCTCATACTCCCGCCTCGTCTCTGGGTTGCTGACGATGTCCCACGCTGCCCTGAGCACTTTGAAGGCCTCTCCTGCCCGCGGGTGCTTGTTCTTGTCAGGATGGACCTGAGCCAGGAGGAATTTGTTAACAGCATGTTTTTGCTATACACTGCCCAGCTTACCTACTCTGCTGATCAGATGAAATATGATAGACAAATACAGCTTAAAATACTGCATGTGAAATGAGTGACCGTATACACTAAATTATGCAATGCGCCAACAGTTCTTAGATTGCAGCCTAAAGGGAAAGTCTTGAGAGCGGCTTTCTGCATCTCAGCTGGGTCATTAAAACACTGTTTGCAGCATCTTAATATTTATTCATTTCAAGTTGTATATTAATTATGATGAAAATGTCCACACATATGCACGGCGAGTAAAGAACTAGAGCTACATTAAATTTGATATAGTTCAGCTCACCTGTACAGCCAGCTGTCTATAGGCCCTCTTGAGTTCATTCTCTGTGGCGTTAGGCTCCACTCCCAGCACAGTGAAGGGGTCAAGCTCCTCCTCAGGGACCTGTGCCAGAGACAGCAGCCTCTCCAGCTCCTGCCCTGGCTGGCCTCTCCCCCCACTGGGCGACTCCGGGGAGTACCCAGCCCCTTGAGACCCTGTTCTCCGGAACAATCCCCTACACCTCTCGAACAGGGCTGCAGCTTTCTTCCACACCCATGAGTTCTGCAAGGTTTCCCACCACTGTTGGGCCCGACCCCCGCTGAGCCTTCCCAGACTGCACTTGGCCCATCTGGTGGCGAGCATCACAATGGCACAGAAGAGGCTGAAACAGGAAGTGGAAGCCTGCCACACCCGACTGGTCAGCCTGCTAGTCCACGCCACCAGGGCAGCGCCAGTGCAGCGGGTCCAGACGAAGGCCCGGCGGGCATCCTGCTTCAACCCCGGGAGGTCCGTGACCCGGAAAAGGAAACGGGAGCTGAGGTCATAAAGGGCAAGGCTCCCAGATTCCACAGCCACTCCACAGTGATGGGCAACAGACACGATAAGCTCCACCACCATGTGGATGCAGGACATACACCAGGGGCTGATGGACTCTGACAGGATCTCCTTGACAGCCATGATGAGCTGGGAGCCGGTCTGCCTCCGAGCCCGACCCTGGTGGTGGTGGTGGTTCCTCCGCCTGGCCTGCTTGTGCCTCCCACCCCCAGAGGAGGAAAGGGATGGCTTATATAAGGAAGAGGAAGGTGTTGTGTAGGGTTGGTCACCTCCCGTGGAAGCAGATCCGCTGTTCCTGGATCGCCATCTCTTCCCAGACCCTGAATTCCGGGAGCCTGACTCTCCGTTCATCCTAGGCTCCTTCCCTGCCTCTTTTCTTTGATGCTCATCGTCAATATCCCCTTCCATTTCACCGGTCTCATCTTTTTCAGAGTCCTCGTCCCCTTCTCCATCTTCTTGCGGGTACTCTCCTCCTTCTCTTGCCTCACTGTTCTCCTCGATGTCATTAGCATCATTTGGATGGACCTGCACCTGAGGAGACTCAGTGCATGAACTGTCCAATGACTCGGCCTCTGGTCTCTCTGGCCTCTCTACCACCACCATCTCCTCCTCCTCTTCCCCCTCCTCCTCCTCTCCTGATCCCATTTCCTCACTGGGCAAAGACACGGACCAGACGGAGCTAGAGAGTGCCTCCTTGGATGCCAAATCATTTCTCAACCTTGGGTCCCCTGACTCTCCTGCAGTGAACTCAGACATAGGTTGTAATGTCTTTTTAGGTTCACCTGTGTTGTCATCCATCATGGTCAAAGGTCTTCCAACAGGACTTATATTTTTTTATTCTTAAAAACTTCAGGGATCCATCATTATCACCAGTTTCCCTTCATCTATAGCAGACGATCAGGTCAAGCAGACTTCTCGGTTCAGGTCCATGGCATTGGCCTTAAACCTGTGTTCTCTGTCTGCGCTGAAAAGTGTAGAGCTCGTCTTTTTAATGCTTGTCACTGTTTTTAACATTGCAAATGGTCACCTACAAGACGAGTATTCTTCTGGCATCATCTGATGCTTTACCTGCCATGAAGAAAAAAATAGAGATTACATCTCAGATGTGAGGTCACATTTAAACAATACATTTTAATAAGTCAAACGTCTATCATGCAAGGCTGAGTAGTGTGGTTTAGTAGCACTAATAACTTGCTGTACTGTACACACTGTGTCCACGACACATGCTTCCACACTGATCTATGGGTGGGAGAGTGATCACGTGGTGTTTTACACGTAAAACACTCTTACGAAAGAGATTATGTACAGCAGAAAGTTAAAATCATAACAACAGCTGATATCATGACCAGCAGAAAAAAACCACTAAGACACTTTCTTTAGGAAAAGTGCAATATATAACTCTGGTCTCACTATACAGACGACTAATTGTTCAGCTGCCAAGGCAACAGCAACATACAACATTGATACAGAGTACACGCAGTGGAGATTGCTCCATTTTAATATACGATATGTCAGTTTAATTGAATGGGCCCTTGATTTACTCCGACATCTTGAGGAATGTTCTGTAACCTATAGCTAGCTATCATAACAGAGGAGAACAGCTCACTTTGAAATCGTAAGTTTTAAATGAAAATGCACACGACTATGATGTCTGCTTTTGAACATTTTAGAGCAGCATAACATTGCATGAACGCAAAGACAAACAACCAAGCAATCTTTCGATACAATCAGCACGACAAACTCGCACCATGAACTTAGCTTTACGGACTTGCCAACACGATATGAAACGGATGAGCAAAGACTCCTCTTTCCAAAGAAACGCCAAATGCGTCTTGGACAGCATTCAATTTTGCATAACAGAAACAGCGAGGCGTGTTAAAGTGCACCCAACCTCAGGCAACTCACTTTTTTCCTTATGTGGAGATGAGAAATTATACAATGTATCTTTCCCTTCCGCTTCTACTGGAGGTCCAGATATCCACCTCAACAGATGACATAAAATGTAGCCATTTCAGCGAGTTCACATAACAATACAATGTAAACAAAGGATGAACGGTGCCAAACGTTTAATACATGCAATGCCGTTCTTAAATAAACTATTTCTTCAAAATCGTATCTTATTCTAGGCTATCGCGCCTGCCCTTGTTTTTTGTCACCAACGTCAAGTAAGCAACTAGCGTTTGTCCAATCTACTTCCGGGTAATAAAAAATGGCAAAACTGTCACCTTAAAAGTCTTGAGATTGTCTTAAAGGTCCTATTACTATATTTGTCACAGCCCTCATTGTACAAATTACACAGCAAAACTCCACGAGGTGTCACTGAGTGGACCTTTCTCAGCAATAAAAATTGTTGTTTGGACAACTCATACTGTAGTAGTGTGAATCTTTTGGCATAAAAAAACAGGCTACCTGGTTATTTTGCTTCGACCTTACACGGCTGAGATTCGACCTAAATGCTCAGTCACACAATATTTGATAAAACTCAAAGTCCCAGAATGCAATGTTTTCACTTCTGCATCATCACAGGGCAACCCAACATAATTACAACCAAACACTATTACATGCACCATGTAGGACATATGTGGACATTTTGAATGCAGTTATAATTTTGTAACACCGGGATTTTGTAGGTATCATTTCAAGCCTCCAACCAACATTATTTTATTCATTCTGCACGAAGAATAGCTATGTTTCAGTGACGTAGCTCGCCACCTAGCTAACATTAGCTCATGAAGGAACCTCCGATATGGCCTATGATCATCCGATAGACAGACGATGATGCTAACACGTTGTGTCTTCTTATCAAGGTTGCTGGTTCGAGATGGTCTGTTTCTAATGTCACTCGATTCTGGAGGAAGTGAACTAAATATGTCAGGCCAGCTGCAATGACGACAATATGAACTTGAAAAAATCCAGAAATGTCGGCGCGTCCTCCTCTTTGAATGGAATAGATAAACAAGGTGGGGATATTTTACTGCTTGCCCTCATAACGGTAAGGTTAGTGATTGTGGATTGCTAATAGTTGTGATAATTAGGTTCCCCCAGTCCTATATGTACAGTTATTTTGGAACGTAAATTCACGAGAAGCTAAACAAAACTACTAGGATCTTACTGAGCTGTCTGCCTAGCCCTCTCATGTAAGCTACGCGAGCTACAGCTAACTATGATTTAACGAAGCAACTGCTGTTGCCAGTGGTTATTTGCTGTCTTAGTATTTTGCTAGACTGATTTGATAACTAACCGTTATTTACTAACATAATGGGCTATTGCCTTAGATAATGATTTGTTTGGGAACTGAGCAGGTGAGAAAACGTAAAGCTAACAAATAGAACAATGTAAAAGATATTGACTACAGTCGGGTATGGCATGTGACATTACATCAGGTGTCCATAACTGAATCAGGTGAGATTCTAGTGCGTCTTCCTCTTATTGTAGGGCTTCATTGCAAATCTTGTAATCTTGCAAGTTGCCTGTTGTGTAGGTGTATGTGAGGATGGGTGTGGGGGTGGCAATGGTTACTGCAGATGGCCAGAAAAAAGCAGTGTTCTTTTATTCTTGCATTTTACAATATTGGAATCACAGTCAATATTGGATTCATGGTGGAGCAGAATGCTTTGTTACAATGTTGTATGGCATTCATATGCAATACAAGTAGAGCAGTGTAGAACATGTTGGGTGAATAGAAGGAAAAATAGCTGTACTTGAACTTTTCTCTCATTTCACCAGTTGGCAAGGCTATTGCAAACATAGTGTGAAGAAATTGCTCCAACAATCAAGGGATAAAGGTTAAGGATTATCCACAGCTCTGAAAGGATGTTGTAACTTTTCTTTAGCAATCGTGAGTCACTAATAGCAGAAAAGCGATGTTACTTATTCAGCACCATTGGCGAATGACTGACAAGCCAGCACCGCATTGTTGTTGTTTGGCAAAGCTGATAATGTCCATAGTACTGTGAGCGTGACAATGGTGATTATCTGGACAGATGCAGAGTCGAAGAGGAAGAAGAAGGTGGCAGAGATCACACAGGCGCTGAGCGTGACGCCGGTGGACGTGGCGGCACTCCGGCGGATGGCCATTAGTGAGGGGGGGCTGCTCACGGACGAGATCCGCTGCAAAGTGTGGCCCTGGCTCCTCAACGTGCATCTGGATAACATGCCAGAGCAACTCGGTGAGTCAGGCACTTCCTGTTGCATCAGTTGGCAGTGCCGAGATATTGGCATCAGATCATAAGACAAACTGTTACCATAGAATTCCAATGGCTCTGTGTAAAACTTCTAAAATGTTGTTTTGAATTGGGATGGGTGTAAGCATTTGTTCATAGTTATCTTTATTTACTGCTGTAGTTGTCTATAGTTTGTCCTGTATTGTAAAATAAATGAAAGAACGTAATTCAGCTCAGAAGCTTTCCCTCATTTGAGCTTGAGTTTTCTCATGGAATTTTCTCTGTCTACAGGGGAAGTGGACAGAGAGAATAACAAGGACTACAACCAGGTGCTGCTGGATGTCCAGCGATCCCTTCGCAGATTTCCCCCTGGTCAGTGAATGTTGTGTGGGCACAGAACTCTCAGTGCCACCATCTAAGAGACTGTCTGTGGAGTCTGTAAGCAGGGTGTTAGAGTGGGCGTTATAGATGCCTTGGTATGCCAAGAATTCCTTTGAGGTTTTTTTTCTACTGAATCTCTAATTAATCTAAAAGTGTTTAACTTGGTCTCCAATTCTTGATTACAAAGTCATTTTGTGTTCTTAATGCTGTTGTTTGTACCATAATTTATTGCAGTCATTATTGCAGCCATTATAGCGAAGCTTACTTTAGCTCATTATACCAACAAACACATTCCAGCTTCTACCGTTTTCTTTTGAGAAAACTGGACTCTAGTTGCTTTAGTGACTTTTCAAAAAATTACGTCTAAAGTGTAGATATTGTTGTGTTGCATTGTTTGTGATTGTGTGGGGTTTGCAGCTATGTGTGTGTGTGTGTGTGTGTGTGTGTGTGATTTGTTATGTATTTGTGGCCATTAAACTGTGGTCAGAGTTCTAACATGACCCCTGTTCTCCTCAACAGGTATGCCTGATGAGCAGAGGGAGGGGCTTCAGGAGGAATTGACTGACATCATCCTGCGCGTGCTGCTGAAGAACCCCCAGCTGCACTACTACCAAGGTTACCATGACATTGTCGTCACCTTCCTGTTGGTCCTGGGAGAGCGGCTGGCCACTGCCCTGGTGGAGAAACTCTCCACACACCATCTCAGGTAGACCCGCAGGCCGTAGTATAGTGAAGGGGGATTTCCAACAGGAGTCAGGACTAAGGAGTTAGGAGTCAGGTGGAGTTAAATTTGCTCACTGGTAAACAGAAAAGAATAATATGTTTACCCCAGAGCTTTTAGGAAACTGGACCTTACAAAGTCAAATTACCTCGTACTTTCCTTTCTACATTTCTTTCTTATTTCACTGGTGGTATATAATTTAAGTAACCCCATCACAGGATAAGTTTGCAACGTGCAACCTTTGGGTGAATCTAGGTGGGTAAAGACTAAAATAATACACAAGGTATATAAAAATGGCACACTGCTTCTGTTCATGAGCAGTGAATAGTGTTTTTCCACTGAGAGCTTGTGGTTGCTCATAAGTGCTAAAAAAAGTTTCCCAGTCACCTCTTCCGTAAGAGGCAGATTACCATACATTGCGCTTGTTGGTGCCCAGGCAGTTTAGCTAATTATGAGTTTGGTGACCTTACACGTTGTTGATGGTGGTATCTCAGAATTTTGTCTCGACACTGCGGTAAATAAATACATTCACTTATTTCATAAGTTAGTGGTATGAAACAGACCTACCCATTAATTTAGTGTTTTCTTATTTTTGTCTCGTCGTAGGTAGTTAAGGAGCTCTGTGGTTAGCCAATTGACCTATCCAGTACCACATGAAAACTGCATAACCGAATGTGATTAATCAATCCTTCTTGTTCCCTCAAACAGGGATTTTATGGACCCCACTATGGACAACACTAAACACATACTGAACTACTTGATGCCAATAATAGACAGAGTCAATCCTGAGGTGCATGACTTCATGGAACAGTGAGTGCATTTAATCCAGTTTATTGATCTGAATGATGCTAAATCTGCCTCATAGGTGAAACATGATGTGAGGAGTGGAAAAAGGCCCTTGGATTTAAAGTAACACTATGCAACAATTTGACACCTTTTTGAGGTATGGTTTTATAAGCAACTAGTTTTGGTACCATCCTCAAATTAATTTTGATAGCAAATGGTCATGTGAAGGACAGATAAACACCTGTGTCTTTCCCACTAGCCATCCAGGATATGCCCTATGTAGTTCTGTATACCGAGCTGGAATACCCTGCAAAAATGGAAGAAAAGCTTTCACAGCATGACATTGCCAGATATACGGCCAACTGACACCATGAGGGGTTGGCATCATTGCCAGCAGACTGCATTTTACCAATTTTGTGCCACATGATGGTCACGATGGTTAGCCGTCCTTATGCAATAATCTGGTGGTTTGTTATTGTCTAATCACATTTTCCCCTGAACATGTTTAATGGAGGATGTGTTCTGCCTGAGCACTGCTGGGTTCTCACTTTGGTGTCTTGTGTGTGTCTGTGTGTCTGTGTGTGTGTCTGTGTCTGTGTCTGTGTCTGTGTGTCTGTGTCTGTGTCTGTGTGTGTGTTTCTGTCTCCCCGTGTTTCTCTAGGGCGGAGGTGGGCACCATATTTGCCCTGAGCTGGCTCATCACTTGGTTTGGTCACGTCTTGTCTGACTTCCGCCATGTTGTGCGGTTGTACGACTTCTTCTTGGCCTGCCATCCTTTAATGCCAATATATTTTGCTGCTGTGGTAAGTGCACTGTTTGCTGAAATTTCATGTAGAAGCCCTGCTAAATCCCCTTGCATGTTTTGATCTAAAATAGTTCAGACCCACTTGCTATTTTCAGACATTTTTCATCCCCTTCACTGTTGCCTTAAACTCATCCTGCGGAAGAGGCCACATTAGTATTACCTTAAGATGTATTGCACAAGTCACGCAACGACTGTGTCACTGATAGCTGGAGGCACTGCAGCGGCCTCAAAGAGGACCTTTGCTCAGTCATACGGGTGGGAGTATAACATGGGCAGATTATGACACAGCAGTCAGCTGACTCATGTCTTAACGAGGATAAGGTCCGGTGGGATTTACTTGACAAGAATCAGGACAGTGGCAACCTGTGACCATCTGTCAATCAAGGGGCCTGACCCCTGACCCCTGCAACCTGTCCAGTCGCCCAACAACAACACAGCCCTGAGTAGACCTGTTGATACTACTTTGACAATGAGTACACGTGGACAGTGACTGCAAGATGTGCAAGTAATTTTGTCAGTTAGTGCTCTTTGCATTACTGATGATGAAAGTCTAGACCATCGCCAATTTTGTTTTCAAGATACATACGCATTAATAGCATTAATTAACATGTATAGCCTTCTTGAAAAGCAAGATGCAACACCGATAAATCCCCCCGATGATGTCTATCCATGTTGAGAGTTCTCACTTATTAACATTTCAGGTTGTGTTGATTAAACCTGTTCCACCTCTCCTTGTGTGTACCATAGATTGTGCTGTATCGTGAAGAGGAGGTTCTGGACTGTGAGTGCGACATGGCCTCCGTGCACCACCTGCTGTCCCAGATCCCTCAGGACCTGCCCTATGAGACCCTCATCAGCCGCGCCGGAGACCTCTTCGTCCAGTTCCCACCGTCCGAGCTCGCCCGCGAGGCCATTCAGCAACGCAGCCAAGAGTGAGCTCCCCACCTCACCATAGACACACAGAGCACCCTATTAAGAGGCTAAGTGGCTTAGCAAACACCCCCAAATCAAGACGCACGCTCACAGTCCTAATTAGGTCGTTTTAGGATCTGGATGTCTTGTCTGTCATTCTAGCCCTTCTGATTTCTGCCTGGATTGTAAACATGGTGGGGGGGGTGTAACCCTAGCATTCCTAGAAAGATTTACTAAAGCGGTTCCTTGGAAAAGGTAGTACAAGGAAGTTCCTGTGGTGAAAAATGCAAAAGTTCTGGACTTTCCTAAAATATCTTGTCTTTACTCCATTGGCTGGTGTCACTTTTGTTTACTGTTGACTGAAACTGCCCGTTTTTGCTTCTACCTCTCTTCATCTAAATGTTCGGCTGTGTTCTGTTTCCGTCTCATCAGGACCGCGTCCTCCACCTTTAAGGACTTTGAGCTGGCGTCCACTCAGCAGCGCCCAGACTCCGTGCTGAGACGTAGGCGACGGGAGCAGCAGAGTCCCCCCGCCGCGGAGGCCAAGAAGGGCACGCTGGTGGCCGTGCCGTCCTCAGCCAGGCGCTTCGTCCGGCTCGCGGTCATGGGCCTCACTGTGGCGCTTGGAGCTGCCGCCTTGGCTGTGGTGAACTCTGCTTTGGAGTGGGCCCCCAAGCTAGACTTGCACTTCTTTCCCTGAAGAAGGCAAAAAGAACTGACAGAAGAGAAACGATGAGTGGATGGAGTGATTGTTTGAAGGATGGGTGGGTGGATGATTGGAAGAAGAAGGAATGAAAGGAGGGAGCAGTTCATAGAAGTTCCACAGCACCATCTTTGCCTGCCCTCATGTTATAAAAGACCATAATGGATTCAGCTGAAGAATATGGAGGACAAAACATTCACCAAATTTCGTCTTTATTTATATTTGTAAATATATACAGTCTGCAACTAAAGCAATGATTAATATCATGCTTACAGAGATTAAATAAGTGTGTTTTTTTTGTTTTGTTTTGCTATCACTTATGAAGTCATTTCAAACCTTGGTAATTTCTACAGCTCAGACTTTAATCAAAAAAGTTGTAATTTGAGTGTTAGGGTCTTGTGCAGCGGAAAGGGTCAGAAAATGTCTGCCATATAGTTAAATGATTGGGACTACTCCTGTTCTATTAACTCTCACCAGTTCTTTATTCAGATAAGCCCACATCATCAAAAATATGTTCACTATCCCCATTTCATCTTATAACTAACACCATACTGAGACCAAAACCTTTTTTTTGTTTAAATGCCATCCTTTTTATGTAACTCTTACTTTTATATATTTTTTGTAAGAAATAATTCAGATTCATAATTGTACAGGCGAACCCCTGTAATTGATAAATAGATGTGTGTAGGAATGAAGGTTAATGCTGATTTAGCCTTGTTTTTGTTCTATTAGAGAAAAAAAAACATTTAGTACCATAGGATGAGTCAAGTTTAGAACAGTTTGAGGTCAAATACAGGGTAGAGTTTGACTAAATGCTTTTTTTGGTGCAACATTTTCTGTCTCAGACATCGGTAACAAACCATGGGCCTGTGTTGCACAAAAATAAAGGTCCTGCTAGAACACAGTTTAACACTTTCAGGTCCTATGTTTCATAAATACACTCACAAAAGTGACTTGGAATAGGTCTTCAAACAACTTAGTTACTAGAATCTTAGACTTTTTGACTCTTTTGTTGGTTTATTTGCACTAAAACACGCCTCATGCTTTGCTCATTGCACTATGTGGCTTGTAGAGGAGTGATGCCTCTCATATTAACCACTGTCATAGTTTAATCCTTAATATATGGACAATAAAGTTGATACAAAAAGAAAATAAGAAAGGTATATATATTTGGATGTCTATAATGTTATTTCTGTAAATGTGTGTTGGGTTTATTGTAGGTAGTAACTTTTCTGATGCTGCGCTGTTTATAATGTCTGAAATCTCATAATATATTACACAAAGGGCTGAAATGGAAGATAAAGAGTTTATAGCTTTGATCAGTTAAGTTTCTCGATATAGTGATCCCTCAGTAATCCATAACCATTTCAGTATTTTAAACCAATATTGACAGGACATCAGAATATATATATATATTTGCTCTTTAATGTGTAAACAATTTTCCCAAAAAATATTGTATGAGATGAAATCATACAATGGACAAACAGCATATATTAGGTCATCTTTAGTATTTGGCTGTATGTTTTTTGTTGTTGCATGAAATAAATGCTGTATTCACTTAAACAAACAAGGTAATAGAATGATTATAAGAGGCCAAACAAAATCCTAATTTTACTGCCATTTTGAGGTCTGTGGCCCATGGTATGGAAATAAATACCTAGAAAACCTTACATGATCAGGGACTGTTTTCTTGCCTTTGAATATACTTTGTTCTTACCAATATACTTGGAATTCATTTATCTAAGATGCAGTACCTTAAACAGACATTTCATGCAACTTGATTGGGTCTGGATGTTTGTGATATGTAATTGCCGCACACTGAAACATTAAACAATACTTGTACAATTTGGAGGTGATTTCCATCACTGTATTGGGGTACACTTGGAAGCATCTTCTATTGTCTCTATGCACAGTTATTTTTTTCCATTTCAGTTTCATATCCAGGTTCACTGCTTGAGAGCCTGCTGGTTTACTTGAGACATTTTAAAAAGGAACCTTAGGACATAGGAGTTGATCTCATTTTACACTGCTAGGATTAAAGTGATAAAGCAATCACTGTCTCTTGTTCCCTTTTTTATTGACAAACACCTGACAGTTGCAGACCTCAGGACTAACCAGACAATTGTTCAAAAATACACAGAAAAATAGAACCATAACAACAGAATCCCTTCATAAATGCTACAATTTGTCTGCCTGTGGCGTTCATCATGAAACCTGATCTCATGGCTGATCACACTCATTTGAGTTCCATCAAAGCCAGTAATAAATAATAAAATAATAATGGATTTTATTTATATAGCACACTTTAAAACACAAAGAAGTCTCAAGTTGCTTTACATGTGGAGGTTCATAGGTTCATAGAGGAAGAGGCCATTTATGCCTCTGGCCACGTGTTGACATCCTCTCTAGCTGAAGCTAAAAGTTCCTCTGGTTGTCACACCACTGGCAGCGTTTGTCAGTCTCTGTGTTGTTACATGGCGACAGTCCTTCACAAAGTCCTGTAGTGTTGTTGGGACTGTCTACCTCCTCAGAATCATTGCTACAGTAGAGCGGTATGTCGCAGTACAGTGTGCACTGCGCACTGTGCACATACCCTCTCTCTGTTATTACAAACCTCATTAAACTTTTCATAGATAAATCAGTTTTTAACTTAACAATCATTCAGTGTCCCTGAAGAATCACAATTGGGAGGATGGAGGTTTCCCTTGAAAAAATCACAGTTTTGGGGGATCTTATGTAATTAAGGGTAGGTGAAATGCCCCACACCCAACCGCTGCTATGCCCTTATAGTAGTGCGTATGGAGATGAGGGAGGAGGGATTAATGGCAGTTGTTACAGTTGGGATGGCAGGGCACATTATTCACTCGGCACCTGCAGCCACCCGAAGTGTCCCCGGAACCCTGAAGATGAAGGGAAAGAAGCATCACATGCAGTCACAGCAGCCATGTTTGCATTTCACACTAGTCATCGATTCATCAATCTGGTCAAAACTACTCAGAATAACCCAAAGAAAGAATATCATGGAACTTAGACATTGGGTGTGTGTATGTGCATGATATAGTATATAAGTGTGTGTGTGTGTGTGCAGTCTCTTACATTCGGACCCCAGCGTGCCTGCTTCATGACCCAACAGATCTCAGTCTTGCACATGAGACAGCAGATCCAGTCACAGCCATCCTTCTTCTGCACAATCACTTTGCATTTGGGGCAGTACATGGCTTCCCCATTATCTATCAGGGCCTGGAATGGGAATCAAGTCTTGTTTACTTTCTCTCACCATTTAATATACTGTAAATATGATCAAGTGTGGGCTTTCTTATTAATCACATTACGCACAGGAAATGGGATGTCCCTACCTGGAGAGCGTCAGCCGTCTGTTTTGCTGCAATGTCATTTTCAGCTCGAATGCGAAGATCGTCCTGATACTGCTGACAGTCCATGTCTTTGTGAATGGCCTGAGGGATGACCACCTCATGTTATTAATGGTTTTGAATAGGAGAAAGGCCACTTCATTATCACATTAGCACGTTCTTAGTAGGCTTTTGACAAAAGGTCGGCAAAAAGGCTTCATCGGTGCTACGCATGCATTTTCATGGCTGAAATAAAACTATAGAGCAAATCACTGTATAGGATTCCGCAAAGAGCTCATCATCGAGGTTCTCCTAAATATCTTCATGCAAGCTGTGGAATGGTTCTAGATTTCACTTGTTCATTTGAGAACAGCGATAGTAGGATAAAGTGAAGTAGCAGTGCACATAGAAACAGATAAAACAGTGGGCAAACCTTGCAGAGGAGGCAGTTGGTTTCCTGGCAGCGCTGACACTCAAACACGTTGACATCGTCCTCATAGATGCACCAGCCGGCGCAGTCAGGAGTCTTGCAGTGGTAGCTGTTCTCACTGCGCGACTCAGCAATGCTCAGCCTCAACTCCAGGAACTTCTGGTACTCACCTTGAGAAAGCAGCTGGACCAATACACACTCATTTAAACTACAGAGTCACTACATAGTAACTTGGGGCACCATGTCTCATCATTTGGCTTTGATAGGAAAAGGGTTTCAAGTGAGTTGAAAATCTCTAGCCACCACCATCACTTTGACATACATAAAGTCAGATTTTGTGTAATAACACTAGCCACTCTGGCCAGGCCAATCTCTCACCTTTTAGGCCTACTAGTTCATCATGTCTATCATACATTATGCTTCATAACTGAAACAACAGTGGACTTAACTGTGTGCTATATGGATCATATAAAGGTAAGACTGTTTATTATCATTACATTTGGCTGTGTTTGGTTGGTCACTGACGAAGTGTGCATAGCAAGCTAGTTACAGCTAAGTTTGTTGAACACATAGGGCATTAGGGTTATTTTATTGATAGGCTCATAGATGTCTGTGGCTAACATGTGTGCAGGACCTAATGTTGATGTTTGGGCGTCATCCATAGACATAAAATTGGTATACAGGTGATTTTTTATATATATATATATATATATATATATATATGGCATATAAGGTTTTTAATATGTTGCTTGCTATGCGATTTTACATAAATGTGCACAGTCCCACACACTGGACTCGAACCCGCACCCTCGGACACTGGAGATGGGGGTGCTAATAACTGCACTACAAGATTAGATTAGATATTTGTCACTAGAACGTATCACGTGTTTGCGTCATGGCAGTGAATACATATAATCAAGATCAGTGATTTCATTGAAAAAAAGACTTACTTTAGTAATAATTATAACTGTGTTGTACAGCTGCAGCAAAAGGCTCCTTGGCACTCAGTTATTGACCTCTAGTGTCCTTATCTACAGAAACACCTTTTCAGGGTTGTCATTATCAAACTGACAATCAGACTGAATCTATTGCCCCTTAAAAAGTTACTGAGTGGAGTTAGGCTACCTTATAATTATAAATATCACAATTTAATAGTGTATGAATAACAAAGCTTACTGAAAGTATTTCCCTGTCTAGGAGTTTGTAGTTACAGGAGTAGTCTTCACACATGTAAGGGCACACCACCTCAGCATCCATGTTGTTGATGATTGTTCCTTTTAGGCATTCTCTGTTGAGCAATCAAGGAAGCAGTCACACAGATATGCCTCTTGAAGACTTGGTGAGGCCCACATATTACGCCATAACAATGACTCAGATTTTCCATACCTGCAGAAGCCATGCAGGCACTCTCTCAACACAGCGCCCTCTCCTGGTTCTATGGTGCTGAAGCAGATTGGACATTCCATTGCTTCACTGTTCTGTATTAGGTTTTGCGAATCTGTTTCCAAGTGAAAGTGGAAATTCCTTGCCCTTTGCTCATCCAAAGCCTGTCCCATAAAAACAAAGAAAACATTGCAGACACTTTGAAATTGATGCGCCCCCCCCCCCCCACACACACACACAGTTACCCATTCTGCAGACAAGATAAATATGTATCGAGGCTTTGTTTGTTTACCCTCTCGTATTGCAGCCGTGCCGCCTGTTCTTGCTGTATTCTAAGAACCTCGTCCTTGTCAGGCTGATACGCGGCAGGCACTTTGTAGCCTGCAGGTCTCTCACAGCCACAGATTTCACAGCCAGGCCGGGTGGGCTTGTTCAAAAATGTGCACATTGGACATACCCAGCCAATCTGATTAATCAAACACATGCACACACCCAAGTCAGTCAAGTCACCGGTCATATGTCTACTATGCTACATTATATACTGTAACTCACAAAACAAATATCTCTTAGCCATTTTCTTAATGCACTCAAGTTCAGTGTGTGTCAGGACTATACCGTTGGCCTTAGAAGCTGCGGAGGCTTTGGAAGCAAAGGAGGTGGGCGTGGTTTGGCGGCAACAGGAGGACCAGTTCCTCTGGGTTCCAGTGAGTTCCTCTCCATGCTAACAATGATGTCTACGTAGGCAGAGCACTGGCACTTAACACATACCACTCATAACTTTGAGATGACTATTCTTCTCTTCTGTCTCTGTTGTATCTGTTAAACTCTGGACCAACATTAACTGAAACCACAGATCATAATTGCCGTGCTTTCACTTCCATGCATGCATTGCTGTTACGTCAATCTTACCATCCAGTCGCTGGTGCTGGGCCTCTTGTTTCTGCTGCTCTCGGCTGAGATGGGCAGCTTTGGCAGCCTTGATAAAGAGGAAGGCCCGATCCCCATCCTTGCTCACCCCGTGATTAAACAGCGTGTCAGTATCCCTCGCCAGTCGTTTTCCGATGACCCAGGTTTGAAGAAAGGGGTGGAAACCAAAGTCATTTTTGATCTGGAGGGCAGAAAATCCCTTTTTAGATTCATGTCCCACAATTAGGCATGTATTCATTTTGTATTGCCTACCTACATATTGTATTTTCCCTTGAGTGAGCTAAACTATGTTTTCAAATAAATACACGAGGATGCATGTCAGTGTAGCCACAACCATAGTTAAACAAGATCTCTGTTGAATAAACAATAGAAGACACAATTCACCTTAATTTTTAGCTCTGATATGGTCATGTCCACAGTTACAATCATTGTAATTGGAATGCTGGAGTCCAGCTCAGCATCCTCCACTCCCACACTCAGCCTGTGTATCAACCACAGGACAAGTAAAGGATCAATACATTAATCGTTTTTAATACAAAGGAAAAACATGTTTTGTGAACATACTTGTGAAATGTGCCCTTCATACCGAATCGTGTCTGGAGGGTAAGCCTTCTGGTCTACCTTGACGGACACCGGAAGATATAAAGCAGCAAGTTTCTCGGCACATTGCTTTGCTTCATCTTTGTCGCCACATGTAATGGCCTCGCTCAGCTGTACAGCCAAGTTCTCCGCTGGGTGACACAACAAAAGCAATGTCAGTTCATACAAGCCTATCATTGCCCTTACTCCTTGAAGTAGTAGTTTGTACACCAGCACAATACGGAACATATCTTCTCGTGCATCTAGGTTGTAAACTACCTGGAGAACGTAGTCTACACATAGGGCTATGTTTATGAAGGTATGTTTATGTTTGTATGTATGAAAACGAACAAACATGTAATTTATGTAATGAAAAAAATATTAATTCTATAATGACACTTCCACCTTCGTTTGTTCTCTTACCCTCATTTAAATGGTTTGACACTTCAGGAGTCGCCATTCCCACATCGGGATTAATCCTGTGGAAAAATAAGATTTGGGGAGTTAGAAAAACATGCTTTCAATTGAGAAGACGTGACAGTCAGTGAACAGGGCTCCAAAGTTTACCCTCACTTGTTAAACTGTTGCAAATTGGATAAAAGATACAATCCCGGTGTAAATTATTCCCAGACTCCTCAAGATAAAGCGCAATTGAGCAACCAAAATTAAAAGTGAAACAAAAAACTATCAGGAAGTAATTTGCAGTCTTGAGTTTGAACTTTCATCTTGTGTCTTCGTGCTAGGTTTTCGTGCAGGGCTTTTTTATAAGACTATTTTTAAATCAATACAGTGCAAATAATCAAGGGTTAATCGCATGGTCTAATATCAGGGTAAAAATGAGAATAATATATTTTTTGTAACAAAATCGAGTGAGCTCAAAATAACTGATACATCATCATGTAATTTGTATTTTTCTACAAATACAATAATTGATAATAATTAGGCAATGTTCTGCTATCAGGTTGAAATAGCCTATAAAAACGAACTTTATGGTATACATTTTTGGGATAAAATAGCAGCATGTCGTTAGGGGCGCCTACCTGTGGTGAATGTAAAGAACTCAAGATAGAGGCTCTAGTTCGATCAGGAAGTGTAAACAGATGAAAACAACACTGCGACACTGTACACAATAATCGCTGGAAACGGGTGTTCGTAATTTTGGCAAATATTTCACAACAAAAGTTGGTTGTTCAACTGGAGGAAGTTGGAAATTACACATTATTATAGCCTTCTTGAAGAGGGGGAACAAGATCATGGGCCGGTGCCAGATGAATTTGTGGCTTGGTGTGATGAGTCACGACCAAGCCCATTCGCTATATAAGTTGTTGACATTGACCTTGTGGATAGCTACAAATACTTGGATATTGTTCTTGATAACATTGTATTTCAAATCCCAAATTCCCAAATGCTACCTCTAAAAAGGTCCAGAAAATACTTTTTTTATTAACTCCTTTAAACCTTTTAAACCAAAGTTTTATTGAATCATTTTTAACCTTTTATATTACAATATATTATAACCTATATATTACCTTGTTTATTACTAACCTATACATAACCTTGTTTATTACTTTGATCAATAACTACAGACTTGGAAGTCTTGTTAATATGGCCAGCAAGGTCTCGTGGGGGCTTATGCTATATTGGCTTGTCAGGACCATCCACTCCAGAGGGCGTTTGAGCTATTGCCCCCAGGTTGGCGTTTCATGGTTACTGTTTATAGGACTTTGTGTCTCCTTCATCCCTAGTGGCAAATAACACTCTGGTTGCATTCCTTGCACTACTTTGTAAATTGGCACACTGGCACATTTGCACACTGTACTTGGTATGGATTCCCATTTCCCAGTACATTGCACATTGGTACGTTTGCACATTGGCTTTTGTACTTAGTATGAACTTCCCTTCTCTGTACTAGCTTTATTATTTTTTGTGCTGATGTTGTTGTGTTGATGTTGTCCTTTTGTATTCTGTACTTTGGCTGCAAAACCACTTTCCCCTAGTGGGATAATAAAGATAAACCTTGAACCCTGAGTATCAATTATATTTCATTAAAAATCATGCGCAACCTTTGGAAATTCAAAACTCTTTGTTTCAACAATCGTGTTTTCACCATTGTTATTGTGCACAAAAAGATGCCACTTGGATACATTATATTTGTATATATAAGTTGTTTATAACACTGCAGAAAACAAGGTTGCACAGACCTGTCTTCTGGACAAATATGTTATGGCTCATTTCCCTGTGGGTTGCATCAGTTTTGATCATTATCTGTCTACTTTTCCTCACCTTCTCAGTTGAACTCTCCTGAATGAATGCTCAATACTCAGTAATGATGGATAGATTTGAATAGATTTAAACTCTCCAGACCACAATTGAATGCATAATACCAGTGCTAAACTGCATTAAATTAATAAACCACCAAAATGTTAACAATGATAACAAACAGGAAATATCCCGTCAACTGCAAAACACATAGAAACTGATGGAGAATCAAAGTCTTTGAGAGAATACTGATCCATCAGCATCCCTTACTACCCAAGATTCCCTTACAAGCGCTAAATTACTTTTATTTTGATAGCAAACGTCATGAAGTTCTTTCCGGAAATGAGCGACGTTCTTATTGCTGGCGCTGTGGTCATCACGTTAATGTCGGATTGGTGTTTAGGTTCAGATAAATTCAAGGAATAGGCGAACACAAAGACTTGGAGAAGCATCGAATTTCATTTTAAGTTCTGATTAAAAAGTTGGGATGAATAATTGTCCAATTAACTTTAGTTTATTTAATGGCAGATATTGGAAATTCCACAGTAAAAAGGAAGACATATTTATTAGACATCGAAGTGTAATAAACCGTCGACAAATACATTTAAATCGTTCTTAATTTAACGGGTGGTGAATCATTTTAAGTGTAACTTATTTGCATTAAATCGCACTGCAAAGGGTATTTGCAACAGCAGTTGCTCCGCAGCTTGGCGTCGTTGCAGTTAGGTTGGATTTTGGATTGTAACGCTAACCAGAGATTTAAACGGTTCGCTGCTAAAGGGGAGGGTTTGTTGGGTTAGCGCTAACTTGGCTAACGTTACTGTCGAGTCTACTCGAGTCCAATAAAGGTCGATACGTCCAAACAGTTTCACTTTTAGGCTTCCTTGAGATTGTTATTTGCTATATTGCTAACTGGTTAGATTTATCGTGTGGTGTTAGTTACTGTGTTTATTGTGATGGCGGTGTAACTGAAAAGGTCAGTAATATAACGCTAGTCTAGCTAACGTTACCGCCAACTAAAAGTTCATTGTTTTGGGTGTGACAGTTAGCTAGCTAGGTCATGCTAGCTATCTAGTTCGATAGTCATATCACTTAAGGCTGTTCGGTTGTACTAAAAAGTTATATTGTTTGAAGATAAAAATGAAACTTTTGGAGAACTCAAGTTTTGAAGCCATAAACTCCCAGTTCACTATTGAGACGGGAGACTGTCAGATAATTGGACGGTGAGTTCACAGGATATGTCAGTGATGTTATTTAACTAACGCGTAATTTGGCCAAATCATACTAAAGATAACTGTCTAGCTCTCACAAACGATCAGATTTGATAACTGAAGCATTTTTCCCTGTGGCTTATGATTGACAGTATATCCCCTTCAAATGTGTCTGCAGGATCGAGAGCTACTCTTGTAAGATGGCAGGAGAGGACAAGCAGATGTTTAAGCAATTCTGTCAGGAGGGTCTTCCGCACGTTTTGGAGGCCTTGTCACCTCCTCAGACCGGAGGCATTAGCCCCAACAAGTGAGTGGATTCGAATATCTCGTCACAGCGCAATAACGCATGTTTGAATCAACTTTCCATTGTATTACATTGGTCTTGGCTCCTCGGCAGAGTTATTTTGTGTAAACAGTGTTTTTTTTATATATATATAATTTTTTTTTCTGTGTGGGTCCTTGCAGGCTGAGCCACAGTCAGAGCGGAGATGAAGGGGAAGGTCCACTGTCGGACAAGTGCAGCAGGAAGACGCTCTTTTACCTGATTGCCACCCTCAATGAGTCCTTCCGTCCAGACTACGATTTCAGCCGGACCAAAGGGCATGATTTCAGCAGAGAGCCCAGCCTGAACTGGGTATGGCCACCACACGAACGCCATAGGCCAAGTACTGAAGCCTATTTCAAAGCAACGCCAATGTAGCACAGTTAAAGAGCGGCTTTCCCACGGTTTGAATTGTCCTAATTATGGAAGCCATTAATGAACTCCAGTTTAAATATTTTTTTTAACCCACTTGTTGCGTGTGAACTACTGTAAGCCATACAGGCAATAGTATGTTATTCCTGATGTGTTCCCATGGCTCTACAGGATGAGCCTAGTTCTGATGACATTAAGGTGGTTTCCAGGATGCACACATTCAGATTAAAATGCATACCTTAACATTACTGTAAAAAGATTTCAGAAATAAGCGTCCGCTCAATGAATATGCAAAATATGTGTTTATACTTTCAGGTTACTAATGCTGTGAATAGCAGTCTGTCTGCAGCAGCCGGAGAGACCTATAGCAAGCTGCAGCCCTACCTCTGGGAGGCTATTGATACAGAGATTTGTCTCTCTGAGTGTGACATTTACAGGTATGGTTTATAGTACCCTACTCATTTATCAAGATATGCACTTGTGATGAAAAGCCTTTGAATGCTTTGTTTAGCCTTTTCAAGGACCATTTTATTTCAGTTGCATTCTTTTGGGAAACACCGTTAAGCAGTCTGTCTGTCTGTATCTGTCCTGACAGCTATAACCCTGACCTGGATTCAGACCCTTACGGTGAGGAGGGCAACATGTGGTCCTTCAATTACTTCTTCTACAACAAGAAACTGAAGAGGATTGTGTTCTTCACCTGTCGCTCAGTCAGGTATGGCCTGCATTTGGTGATGGTAATGCTTAGTTTAAATCAGTGGTCACCAACCTTTTTTGGCCAAAGATCACAACCTCTGCCTTGGTGACAGGCAAGATCTACCTATTGAGGCGTTGAGAAAAAAATACTGTCCAGACTCCAGACTGTACTTACAACTTAACTTTTTATTTAGCCTAATTGTAATTGAATGAAATTAAACACTTTGGTCCAGCTTTCAAATTGGTGTGACCAAGAACACACTAAATCACTTAATTTCAGTGCAACATAAAAAGGAAAATATTTGTTAACCGCACACAATATGAACAAGAAAAAACACATTTGCAATGAGCAGGCTGGATATGAACTGCTTCATTTATTAACTGAAATTACAACACAACACTGACAATCTTTGTTTTCAGATCATTTGACAGTTGTTTTGAGGCCCCCATGTTGCCACTCTTCAGAGGAGAATCAAGGAGAAGCACATCTTGCAATTGGCTACCTTAGATAGTTTTTCTAATGATTGAATGCACCTTTCTATGGAATTGAAGGCTTAACAAGCTAATCAGACTAATTATGTGTTGCAATTATTCAGTATTGAGTAGTTACAGGTATTCAAATCATGAAAATGATTAGGGTGCCTAAATATTTGCACAGCCTATTTTATGACGACAGTACGAGTGCATATTAATATTTCGAAAACCAACGCGGTAATTGGAATGAAGTGGGAGTGGCCGATAACCAACATAAGCGCAAACGTACTCATGTAACGTGTCACCTTTAACATTAATATTTAGAAACACGTTGCAGTGTTAAACGAGTCGTAGAAGTTAAAATAGACAAATATCTGTCTGGAAAACCGTTCGTTTGGGTAAACTTATACATAATGTTAATCTATAAATAGACTTAGGATATCGTTTTTTTTTTTTTAACAAACTGGCCGATAACCAACATAACAACGACATCCAAGAGAGCTCGAGGATGTTATGCACGCGAGTTGAGCCTAGTTGCGAGCTGTCAGACGAGCTGTCAGAATGTTGGAAATCTCTCTACATTGGTCAGACATTCTGCAACTTTACCCAATCCGACAGTACCCGACAATGACCAACAAACAACTGATGCCGCACGCTGACCCAACTGTTGGTGTTGGTTGGCGTTTGTTGGAGAATGTTGGCGTTTGTCGGGGCAAGCTGCTTTAGAAGGGGCATTTAGTGGGAATTGCTAAATTTGTGAGAAATCGTTGGTTCACATCAACACATCATGTTCACATCAACTCTACGGACATCCTTGGATTTAAATAGCTGGCGTTCATGAATCAGGGGGAGATCTTTTCTGACTTTGGTCTTCCGAAGTCCATAAGAAAACATTTCAGAAGACACTTCAGAAAATGTTCAAATATTTTTTTTTTTTTTTTCTGTATTTAAAAAAATAATAATTTTGGAGATCGACGGAAGGTCTTCGAGATCGACACGTTGATCGCGATCGACGGGTTGGCGACCTCTGGTTTAAATTATCTCCAAAAGCCCCTTCAGTGCTATAGACAGAATGAAATGGTATATGGAACAGTAGTAGTTACAGTAATACATCATGTTTGAACACAGCTTTAAGTTGCTGTCAAGGTCTGCTGTGGCACAGGACCACAAATGCTATGTTGTAACAGAGTACATGGTCTACAAAAGGGCAGTGCTCTCACATACCTATGCAAATGAGATGTAATGGTTCATGCATTTTATGACCAGGGAGATTTAGGCAGATCCCTCATCCATCAGTGTGTCTGTATGGTGTTAACATATAGTCAACAGCCATACACCCCAGTGAAGCTCTGCATTTATCAGTGTATGCACTCTCTGCTAATCAGACATGCGTTCTCGCTGTTGCTTATAAGCATGGTAGAAGTGCCCGTCTCTAACCCTAACCCTGAGCCTCTTCCCTTGTGCTTGTGATGTGCAGCCTCTTCATGGCTCCACGAGACTCTGGGTTCGGGAATGATCTAGATCTGGAGCTGGACGAAGACTACGAGGAAGAGGAGAACGTGGACGAGGAGAGGTGAGACGCTCACTCCTGACCACCCACCTCCACTTAGATCCACACCCCTTCTGCGGGGGTTGCCCCGATGTGAAAAGTGCAGTGTTATGCCTCAAGTCTTAATTGCTTAGTTGTAGGCGTATGAAAACAAGAACTTTCAGATTGGATTTGAAAGCGGCATCAATTCTAAAGTGAGCTAGACGCCATTGAAAATACCTCCAAACCGTTTTGAAGCACATTCAAGTGCCCCTTAATGGCAGCTTCACATAAATGCTTCAGTGATGTTGGAGGATTTTTTTAAAACACTTCTGACCGTATGAATGCAAGCCAGAAAACTGTAGTTGTATTGTAGCTCTCTTGTATTGTTTGGGACATGGTGGGTGAGTGGTTTGCATGCTCGCCTCAAAAGGGCCCGATGTCTTGTGTATTCATATACAAAGCCCTTCTATTGCTGGACTCTTTAATCAGTCTGTCCCATATGACGTGGGTCGTGCATGTTGGGGCCATGGGCTTAGTGCCAGTATGATTGCTCTGAACATGCTTTCAGAGATAAGAAAAGTGCTGCACAGTCTGAAACATCCCAGTTTATAACACTGTGGTTTTCACTCCACAAAGTTAATATTTGTTTGCTTAACATATTGTAAATATTTTTTACATGTTATAAATGTATGGAATCATTTGTGTTAGTCAACATTATGATCGGGTGATTCTAAAACATACAGCCTAGCTTCAGGAAAAGATTTAGAACCAAACAAATCCTAGTGGTGAAATGAACCCCCATAGTTACTGTCTGAGTCGTGTTTGAGTCATATTAAGTTTGAGTTAATTAATCATTAATTAATGATGATTGAAAACAACCCCGGGGCGGTCTTGGCGGTGGAGTGAACAGTGCTGTGTTCTGCAGGTGCGGAGCGGTGTGTGCACAGTGAGGACGAGGACGAGGCTCAAGCTGCCACCTTCCTCAGCAGATGAAGTTGAGAGTCAGGACGACTGTCTCCCATCCCATCGCTCTGCGCTTCCACGCCTCAGGATTTGGGTCACGACCTCAAATCCACCCGCACGATTCCTTCCTTGTGATTCCTCTGTGGGCCTGAGAGACAGCCCTGAAATAGGGGAATGTACTGAGGGGTACTGATGACCCGCCGCCTCTGTTTGTTCTCAGCTGTGCGTTATTTTTTTAGTTTATGTCTGACACGTTACTAGACAAAATTTCCATTTGTCATATGCGCTCTTTTGTCAGTAAGGGTATTTGTGAAGAAAAGGGAGAGTCTCCACACTGACTTCTCATTAAGACGCCCATGTTTAATAGTGCAGAGTAATTAAAAAATGTAGTATCATAAGTCAGTGTGAGGACATTCTGTCTTTGTTCTCTCTGACTAGCCTTTGTTTTTGTGTCCTGCACCTGACCCCAGTCTTGGGTGGGATGTTCACATTCCTCTAAAGAAAACATGTTTGGACACCATTGACATCCATGGTCCATTACTCCTTTATTCCATCTGTCATTCACGCCTATGTTTAGATGTATTTTGGCACTGTTGTTTTTTTTGTTTTAAGTCATCCAAACAATATTTTTGCCATTCCAAACATTTACAGACGGGGTGAAACAGGCTGTGTCATTTCATTTTAAACCACAAGGGGGCACATTCTACCAACAACAGAATTTGATTATCAAGCGCTGCTTGGACGTCACTGTTCTGTTTTCTTTTGGAGCGGCATTACTGTTCGACAACTTGTGTTGTTTTATCTCATGTTGGTAGTGATTACGTATGCATATTCTGTTTCAAATGGCGCAGCAGTAAGCATCCTGTTAGATATGTTGTCTTTATCCACTCCATTAAAATCACAACAAAGGATGTACAGTCTAGAATGGTTGAGGGTTGTTCATCTCATCCTTACAGGAGAAACCTTAAGTGTTCCAGATAGCGCCTTGTTTTCAGTTTATGTATGCATTCCACCTTCTGTTTCGCAATGCTCAACACCAAATGCTCTTACGTACAGTCCTTTCAACCTAATTTGCGTATCTTTTTATTCACATTGTAACGTAGGTTGCTTTTAGCCTGTATATTAAACTTTTAAATGGTATTGATTAAATAGGCGGTATTTACGTACAGTTCTCAGTGTATGTGGTGAGAGTTATTCTGGCTAAATGACGGATAACACAGCTACTCTCTCCCAACTGGCTATGGGTTTCCTGTAGCTTCTTCAGTGTTACTTGTTGAAGTGTCTCATTTGATGAGAATCTCTCAATGCCCTCAATTCCAGAGATGTTTTTATTTGATTTGTTTCCAAGAAAAAGGAGTGATGGAGGGGATTTGTTCTTATCCCTTTTCCCCTGTTTCAGGTTGTGAAAAAGTGCTTTGAGCTGTATACAGCTTATGGTTGTTTTCTCTTTTGCATTTTTTTTTTTTTTTTTTGCGATAGTGTTTATTTCCATTAAGACCCAAACAAGAGGGATTGTCTGATGTAAGAATGTTTGTCCAGTATAGCTGCAACACAGTGTTTTTCACACTGGAGAAGTGTGTTTCATCATCTTGTTTTGTTGTTTTTGTGTCTGTTTATCAATAGCCATTATGTTTTATATTATTATCATTATATTCAGCCAACAGATGCTTAAGGCAGCTGTTACATCACAGCATGAACATTTGACTGTTAGCTTGTGTGTGAGAGTCACCATCTTTGTTTATGTCTCAGAAAGGTTGTGGTTGGGCTGTGTGCTGTCAGCATCTTATCCCATCCGTGGCAGTATTTTATCTTGATCTGTGATGGGATTGGCACATCTTTCAGCATAGATAGCCTCAGTCTGAGCCCAGGGTGCCAGTGGGCAGCATGTTCATGCATTTACATGTTCATGCATTTGCATGTGGTCAGATTTGAGGCGAGGAGAGGCATGTAGCTAAGCCCAGTGTAGGTAGTATAGGCGCTTTGTCTCTTTGATATTTGAGTTATGTGGTGTGGTCATACTTTCCCCCACCTTCACTGAGCACTGTTGGGTTTTTGTTTTAGCCGTTAGGGTCCGCGACCCGGAGTGGGTGTTTGTGAAACAGCCGACTGTTGTCACACACACCTCTCTCTGGAGATTTGTCTGAAACGCTTCCTGCCATAGTGAAAATAGCCATTGTTCCTTTTTCTCTTACTCCCAAAATGTCAGCAAACAAGGGGTTGGCACAGTACATGTTGATGACATGATTTGGTGGGGTGGAATTCCTCTGTTGTCATCTGCGGTGATGTGTTGGCGTCCCATGGTGCTTCTTGTGAAACTAACAGGTATTTGTGGAAGCGGGGTGTTCTTTTTTTTGTCTTAAAGGTACCGACAGCTGTGTTCTGTTTGATGTTTCTTGTGAGAAATGGGAGTGAGAGAAGTCAGAAAAAGTGGAATGGAGTTTTTATTTTTCTTTACAAGGTGTCGCTGCCTAATAACTTTCATTAAACTCGCAGAAGAATCTGGATACAGGCCAGACCCGATGCATGGAAAAGAAGGATGAAAAAGAGAGGAGTTTGTCTGGCAGAAATTATTTAGTTTCAGTCTCTGAACACCTCACATGACTACTGGCAGCGTTTGTGGAGTCTTAAGGATTATGTTTTTGTTGTGTAATAAAACATTTAAAATTCAGTTTTGCTTGGTTGTTTTTAATTTAATAGGTAATACTTAGTTGTGCCCTTACCACAACATCTTTAGGGTCATGACCCAAGGCAGTCAAATATAGCATCACTACAAGGTGTAGAATGTCATGTATTAAGGCACACATCCACACCAAAAGCAAAGATTTATAAGGGATTATGAGGCAACATTTGCCATTTCAACTGCCTGATGAAGTCATCCTTCCCATCTCTAGGTCCTCCCTTCACTCACCAGTACATCATCATCAGCACAATGGGTTGCCCTCTAGTTGAACCCGCTACTGTCCCCATCTGAAAAATGTGGCTCTTTCTAATCTTTTTTTGGCAATTACATGGCATAATCACATGAATGCATTGACAAATACCATTCATCCTTTGTGATCACACAGTGCTGGTCATCACGTGTGCTGGTGTGTATGATGCACACTAAACCAGGATCTTTTTTATTTACTCAAGCATCCACTTGCCAAAGGAAACAGGCATTGAGCTTTTGAACTGTATTTGGATTTTTATTTTATTTCCATATTTTTTTTACTGGCACCAACAAAATACCTTTCTTCCTAGAAATACATCCACTTGAAGGAACATGAAAAAGTATGTAGTGTTTTTGTGATTTTAGAAAAACAAAACAAAAATGTATTTACAGTTGCGAAAGAGGTTCATGGTTTTGATGAACATCTCAAGATCTGCAAGCAGGCATCACCACTGACAACAAATGTACTGTAATGCCTTTGTTTTGCTGGACAGATTCTAGTCACACCATTTCTCCATTCAATGGAAAGTTGCTGTAATGGAGACAACTAGAGCGCTGTATCCTTGAGGGATCAAACCCTTTTCCACTATGCATACATAATACAGACAGTTCAAGTCCCAAGTCACTGCTGAATTGGACTGCATAATCTGAGAGCGAGTTTCCATGCGCACTAAAATGGCGACATCACAAAATCTTCAGATTAACAAGCAAAGGAAAAAAAAAAAAGGAACAAAATGTTTTTGTACAGAATACAGAATTATATTAGGCTTTCAAAAGAATACAGAAGTATAATTAACCCTTCACAAGGAGACAAAGACGGGTCTTCAGAAGAGTTACATTGTAGTCAGTCTCCTGAGTTGGGACTGAGGAGAGCATTCAGTCTTTGGTTAAGTATTCCTCTTCATCCAGACCGGTGAACAGAAGGGAAAAAAAACAAAAAAAAACACATCAACTATCCAACTGAAAAAGGCACTTTTGACTGGTCAGATCCGGATAATTTACCCACTGCAAATTATGTAAACAGTAAAACAAGAACAACACTAACAAAAAGGCACACCTTGTGCATCAAGTATTCCAGGATTCAAGTTTAAAGAGGTATCTGACAGCTGTCTCAAAGTTTGTATTTCTTTTTCTTTTTTTTTACAGCTGAGGGTCAAACTGAGACTAACCAATGTTTCAGTGTTTTTAACAACCAATCAAAGCTTCTCAGAACTCTGTAAAAATACTGCCGAACGTAATGCATTTTTCACAAAATAACATTTCTGTGAGTTACGACAAGTCTGGAAAACCTGCTTTTCTAACTGCTAATGCAACAGCCAAGTGACTTTTTTTGTTTTGCTCCAAAGTCTTTTTGGCTACTTTCTACTGACTGCAGCACAGACGCCATAAAAAGTGAAATACTGAACAACTTTTTTTAATGGTGTGTGTGTGTGTGTGTGTGTGTGTCCAGGCAACACTCTCTTGTCTCTGCTGCAGATGCTGCCATTTAAAAAAAAAAAAAAAAAAAAGAGCTATAGCTAGTACCTGACAGGCCAGCTCACACATCACTCATGGCATGGACACGGAGCGATATGCAGCGGTAGCTGAGGAATCTGCTCTTCTCCTCCTCTCTCTACCCCTGACCTCCACATACCATCTGATGCAATCCCCTCGCTCCCTCTCGGGGGTGGGGGGAGGGGGGGACACCAGAGGAAGCTGGTGCCAGGGGGGAGAACACTACAAAGTCAGTGCCCTCGGTGAGGACAGGACTTTTCATTTTTTTGGAAGTTCTTCTTCAAAGATAGTCCCCAGTGTCTTCGCCACACCCTGAGTCCGGGACCACCTGGTCCACGCAGTTCCTAGAGCTGGGGTGCTGAGGCCCTGAAGGCGTGCTACCGCCCCCGCAGAGCAACCAGGGGTGCAGAAGGATGTCTGTGGCGGCCATCCTTTCAACGGGCACCTTGCGGAGCATGCAGTAGACCAGCGAGCGGGCGCGCGCTGACAGCGATTCCGGGATGGTGAAGACGCCGCGGCGGATCTTGCTGAAGAGAGCAGCCGGCTCCACGTCCTGGAAGGGGTAGCGGCCCACCAGCATGGTGTAGAGCACCACGCCCAGGCTCCACACGTCAGCCGCCTTCCCTGAGTACGAGTGGCGCGAGTTCAGGATCTCCGGCCCCACGTAAGCTGGGCAGCCGTGCTTGTCCGTCAGGGAGTCGTCCTCGCCTTGCAGCAGGCAGGAGTCCTCCAGGTTCTGTAGGACCAGCTTGGTTCTGTGGAAGATAAAAGGGGAGGGTTACTAAAACTTCTGTTTGAAGTGGTCACTTGGAATTGATGAAAAAGCCTTTTGGCCCACTGTCTTGAACTGAGGCTAATCCTTCTAAAACGCTGAACTCTCAGAATTAATAATTAAGGTAGAGTGAGTGTTTTGCACCCAGCGTAATGCATTCCAAGTTATTTCCAAGCATTCTGTGACGAGCGATTTTTTTGTGGATTTTTATCAGACAGAAATCTTTTGTAAGTATAGGCAATGAAAACACAAGGTACTTCCAACACCTTTAGGTAGAGAGTGCCTGATTCAAGGACTACCATAGGTTGATAGGACAAATACTAAAAGTTGTTCAAGCTAAATAGTATATGATTACAAGTTACACATGAAACCCCACATTTATAAACAATCAGCAGACAAATCTGAACCAACCTTTGGGGATCAGTGAAGACAAACTTGCGCAGCTTGAGGTCTCGGAGCACAACACCGTGTTCGTGACAGTGTGCCACCGCTGTCGCCATCTGTGAGAACAGACGCACCGCCTCGTCCTCCTGTAGCCGCTTACACGTGCGCACGTACGAGTGCATGTCGCCATAGTTACGCTCAAAGAAGACATAGACGTTGTGCTCCCCGGTGACGATCTCGGCGATGCGGCAGATGTTGTCGTGGGGACACAAGCGTGTGTATGGTGCAATAAGCTCCTGGTATTTCTTCATAGAGAACACCTACAGAGAGAAAATACATATTCGTCATGGTCTATATGGGAATGCTGCATGTAGAACATGACGCTAGTAGTGCAACAGGTATGTGTTTAATTCTATCGGAGCAACCATCATTGTGCAGAACTGAATAAAAGGTATGTGCACAAAGACTTAATGCAAATATAAGGCCAGACACCCCTCTTTTAACAGCAAATCAGTGCATAGATGTCATGTGCTGTTAAGACTAGGACAGGAATCAGCAGGTGCAGACTGATAGCTCTGGGCAGTTTGTCACCTAAGGGAGTCCTCTGCACCCTTTACACTGTTTGTGCCATGCTAGAAACTCTGAAACCATGCAGCTGTTTTCTAACCAATGCTCATTGCACGTGCACACACTGGCCAGAGGCCCACCACTGGTTACAGTGTCTCTGTGCACAAGAACCCTAGGCATTCTCGTCAGTCAATGCACAGGTTTTTTTTTAGAAAGGTCTCACAATTTAAGCCTTTGAAAGGAGTTCTGCTGAAAGTGAGGACATGTTGTCCCTGTGGTTGATCTTGATTGTTTTTAATTAAATGTGTGTGAGGCAGTGCGTCCATCAACTCTGACCAAGGAGTCAAATGGTTGCTGAGAGCTGCATGTGCCGTGTGCTCACCTTGCAGGTGTACTCCTGCTCTGTAATGCGATGGACAGCTCTGTAGGTCTGAGTGCCTTCCGTGGGCTCCAGCAGGACGTACGGTCCAATGTGGGAGACGCAGTGCTTTTCGGGGCCGGTGGGGCCATGGCTCTGGGACAGGGGCCGGAGGCAGGGGGCAAGTCCAGGGGAGGGGGGCTGGCTCAGTCTGGGACGCTTGCATTTGAAGGCGTCAGGGTCGTGGGGGTCTTCAAAGTCCACTCGTTTCAGACGCAAAGGGAGAGTGGGAGTTGTGAGGTTCAGGCTCATCTGCAGAAAGCACACAAACACAAACTTAGAAACTGACCATCCTTATCATCTGAAAAAAAATGTAAGCCTAAATCCATCCTACTAAACGAATGACACATGCATTTCTGCCACCCCTTGATGAAAGTACTTCTGCAATGTGTAATCGACGGTAGATGGAGTAGCAGGGGGGGGGGGAAACTTCCAGATGAATCACAACCGCATAAGTTAAAAATAAATAAATAGCACTCAGTTATATTCAGACGCTTGGAAGCAGTTGCAGATGAACAACATATAGGCTGATACATCCATTACTCAAGTTACTGTTCATCGGTTTCTACTCGGTCTGTGAGTCACATACCCAGTCTATGAAAAATTACACTGCGAGAGGACGTCATAAAAATGACGCAAGACTCCAATCCGCATGACATCGATGAGTTTGGCTAAACAATTAGCTCTTTGCAAGACAGGGTATGGGCTAATTGCAAATTAAATGCATTCTACTAAAGTATTTAATTTCACGTGAGATAAAACAACTCATTCAGGATAACTAATAACAACATTCAAGTTTGATGAGATCGCCGGCGTGGCTATGAGTGATAGGCAATATAAGCCCAAACGTTTGAGTATGTTCCTGTGAAACGTAACATGTGATTTCATAACTATCTATTAAAAGTTAACACACAAAAGCCTATATAGATATTGACGATAATTACATTAAAAGTGTGATATCACAAGAGCGCATGACTGCAAGTGTGGACAACTCTTACCTCGCTCGAGTAGGAAGACAAAGGGATCCGCTCCTCTCCAAAACAGAGAACAATGGTATGGCAAGTCCGCTCAGTTGGGCTAACTTGTCAAAAGCTCATTCTCGGCTAGGTTCGTCAAAAGTGATGGGAGAAAAAAAAATCCGAGGAAGTTCAGAAGTCAGATAGCCGGCCCGCTCCCCAAAATATAACCGATTTGTCTTCAAGAAGTGATAGTTTGGGTCGTAAGTTTAAAGAGACTGCCCAATTTATCTTCAGACTATTTAGCCATTTAAAGTTGACTTGTGGGATTTACACTAGCTAGTATTCTTTGATGGTACGCGAGTGTTTATAGACAAACTCCAATGCCGTATCTATTTTCTCATCCAAAACAGAAATTAGTCCTCGTCGATTACTAAACCAGAGTCAGACTGGCGGCAATAAGTTACCGGTGTTCGCTTCTGTTGTTGTCTCAGACGTCTTTGTTCCCCAGCTGGCTGGCACTATATTCCCGCTAAATGACTGCTTGCGTGTCCAAAAACACTTTTTGGACTTCTTTGCTTGAAAACGTGGTGTTTGCTTAAGATAAACCTCTCGGAAAAAAATATAAATAGTGTTACGCTAGATGAAATTCGAAACGTAGTTGGTGACCTTGTAGCGTTGCAGTGCTGACAAAGTAATGTTGAGGCAAGAAAACAAAGTTGTGGGAGCGAAGGTAACTGGCTAGGTTGTTATCCAAACTCGTGGACGCGCCAGAATCAGAATAAAGAGTCCGACAGAAAGTTGTACAAAAAAGCAATACGCTCCCTTCGGCCACCTGTTATGAAGTCCTTTAAAAAAACAAGTACAGTCCCTTTGGGGTTGAGAATAGAAACCAGACGAGCCCCCTCCGCCTGACCGACCGTCCGGCTGTGTGATCTCAATAGTAGGAAGACTTCTAATATCCTTTCTCTATTACAGCAGCCCAACTTGATGATGCTGTACTGAGTATGATTGCAACATCTTAGCTCCTCCTACCGGTCTGACGACATCTAAAGCTGACCGTCGCTTTGCTTTCATGCGTGAGAGTAAAACACCGTGCAAGACAAACAAATGATTGCATTAGCGGTGGATCTGAGCTCCATCGATGCTAAAAGAACGTAACATGTTACAATATAATGACAATTGACAGCAACCTCTGTAAAGTTGCCTATGTTTACAGTTATTGCCTCCAGTGATTTCTTGTCAGCCTCCAGATTCAACGTTGTAGCACAGCAGCATTTGTTAGCCTATACTAGAAAGCAGTTGCACAAAACGATTACCCCACCCCTTGCATTACTCAATTGCATTAATGTCCTTGCGCCACAACCTATACTGGCCTATTCGTTCTACAAAGGCACAGGTAGGTTATGAGGTAAGAGATCGAAAGTCGTTTGGAGAGAAGAGGGAGCGGGCCAATGTTAAATCACAAAACACCCACGTGTTTATGGTGTTGCAAGATGACTGTATGGACTAAGCCTATAATTTCTCAGATAGTAACCGTACATGCCCTTAGTTTATTGAGTTTTGCAATTTTACAATCCTAAAACATGATTATTTTAGGTCGCTGGCTTCATCAAACCCAGCCTGCTTTCATATTCTTAAAAGGTAGGAGTTCAGTAAAAAATACAGTGAGGGTTTGGTTAAGGCCATAGAACAAAGCCTTAAGATGAATGTAAACATGAATTGACTGTACAGTACTGTTACACAAACTTTAATGAATCTGTCAGAAATCTATAAAAACATGGTTCCTATTTGCTGGATCCTGTAATGGCTGTGTGTCTGGCACAAGCCGAGGGAGGGAGAGTGCTTGGGGCGCCTCTGCATGTTGTTATGTCGTGGTGAGTCACAGGCCTCTTGCATGACTGTGTGGGTGCGGGGAGTCTTCCTGAGCTGCTCCTCTATGGGGCGGACTAGTGAGTGGGAGACCACTCCTTGAGATGGAAACTTTCTTTCTCCTGCACACAATTGAAGGCTCTGACAGGTGAAACCCTTTACCGTGTCCTCAAAGCAGAATCACATACAGTGTGGTTGTGTCAACTGAGGCCAAGTCTATCTATCTCTTTGTGGGTCAACAAATGTCAGAGTCATGCATTTAATGCATGTTGTAATAGGAATTGTTCTGTTTTTGAGGTTAGGTGCCTGATTTTGACATACTTCACATTTCTTTTGAAATGAAAGAAGTATGTCTGCTGGAAATGACAAGACTTCCCAGAAATCCTCCACTGCTCTCTCACTAATGTCATACTTCCTGGTTTCAGAAATATTGCCATGGGAACAAGCACTGTTCAGTCAGTTAAGGCCTGGGGGACGCTCTTAGCAGAATTTGCTGTCCTGGAAACGGATGCATGCCGATCCTCAGTGACCAACATCACCCATGGGAACACACTTACACTGGAAGAAGTCTGTCAGTGAGGCTTGACCTCCCCCCTCTGTCCATACAAGACAAACAGGCATTTCAGAGTGTCAATTAATTTTTTCCTGCCTACATTGTGTGTGTCTGTCTTGGCTTACTCGTCTATAGAATAATTAGCCTAGTTCACAAAGCGTGATCTCCTTCCTGCTGCGTCTGGCAGTGATGGGATTAAGCTTGCAGCTGTATGACAGAATAAGCTGTGGTTTTAAGGTCGCACGTGCTGTACAGCTTCCTGTTGGTATATTGTTGTATTTCAGATGAGTTGTAAGCAGCATGCTCTTGCATGCTCTCGCCACACTCATTTGAAATATGAACTGCGGAAAGAAACAATTGCAAGACGCTATGAAAAAGTTTAATACTCTAGAGACAAAGTTAGGGCTTAATGCCCCTTGTTAAACAGTCTCAGAAGATTGGGTTGGCTAATTAGAGGATACATTCTTCCCCCTTTCTCTCTTGAAGGGAGTGTTGCCAAAGGTGCAAATTTGCTAGCGTGTGTCTGTGTGTTTGCTCTTCTCCAATACCCTCCTCAATCAACATTTCCACTGTACATCAAAGCTGGGAAGTTGCCTGAGTCCAGCACTGTGACGGAGTAAATCAATTAAGGTCACGGTTCCTGTTCAGACTCGGCAGAAGATGCCAGGAGCCACCTCATTAGCAGTCACTCAGTTAACGGTGATTCAGTGGAAATGCGCATGTGGCAAAACAGTGTCACTCTTGTTTTATGTACATTGCTGATGAAAACATTTGGAGGAAGGACAGAGATGGACTAGAGGGCCGCAGCCAACCTTATTCAGCCCTACTCTGGCGCTCTAAAAGCGTCACAATGTTTTGCCAGATTGTGAAAGCACAAATTCCAGTCCACTGACCGATCTCCCTGCATAAACAAGCCACCCAGAGGTATTTATGGCAGTATGACAGCTTGGTGCTCCTGTTGTAGTTTGCCACTGACAACCGCGAGGTTTGCATTGCTTCTTTTCTGTTAGGAAACACATAGCATCGTTTGTGTCCAATCAGCTGCGAAGACGATCCGACCAAAAGGGCTTCAACTTGAAACTTCAATGATGAACATGAGGATGTTACCATTAAATGTCTTTGAACGTGTTATTTTCTATCTAATCGTTGAGCTTTCAAAGTCAGTTTTTGTTCTGCATGGGTAGACACCCTTCTTCCTGCCAGGGAGCTGTCTCTAATCTCACAAGTCTCGAGTGTTAAGTATAATCATTATCAGCCTCTGCCAAGTGTCCCTGTGGTTTCGGGCGGAACAAAGGCCATGTCTGTTTGTCCATTACAAAGACAAGAGTGTGTATTCCCATCTAATGGCCTGAATTTGGCCTTGTACCAAAAGAGCTGTTCTCCCTCACTCCTTCAAAAATGACCTTGTCAGATAGATTGAGATATGCTGTGGTATGGTGCCAGTTGTAAGACTACTTCTGTGTGGGTGATATTAAAAGGTAGCAAAGGGTATAATTCTTGTTTCAAAGGTAAGTATTATATCAAGTGTGTATTATATTATTTGTAATTTTAGTATATTATACATTGAATGAGGGGATAGATTGTGATATATTTCCTCAATGAGGTATTTCAATTATTCGTTTTCTTCTAAAACTAAAACAGTTTTCAGCAGTGTGCATCTAGTTCACCATTTAAAAAACCATGGTTGATTTGAGTTCTTAAGAATGTGGAAAGTCAGTACTTTTTATGTAACTCTTTAAGTCTGCCTTTGAAGTGCAAACTATCCATCTTTGAAGCACCCGCATTTCCTCCTTTATTTGTTTGGACCACCACTAACATTAGTATATAAAGTGTAAAGACATTTGAGATTTTCTCATTGTAAAGGGCCTTACCAATCCACAAGTCTTTGTCATCATTGTTGCTCTAAGTTCCTCTCAGAACAGCTGTATGTTGAGGGTATCAATAAAAGTTGAACCTTATCCACTTATACGATGAAATCATTTCATTAATGTCTGTGTACCAGCTGAAGTCTGGCTTATGCGATTAAGCCTAAAACCAGTCCAGACAAAAGATACTTCTCATTTTGACAATAAAATACTTGATTCACAGTCACAAGCTAATGCTAGTACATTTGTAGAGCTCTCTTATCTTGAGCTCATTGTTTTTAGTTAAAATGGTTTTGCTGCTGTTGTATTCTCCTCTCCACCTGCACAGTGCTCCTTTGTTGTCCTACAGGATTTTATCCTTTTAAGCCTGTGCCATCTTAAGGCCCTTAGCTGTTTGGGCAACAGCTGCTCCTGGAAATGAATGAATACTTCCGTCTGGATAGGGGATTTGTCCACTCTAAACACCCATTGCAGGACGTAGGCTTAAGCAACCGAGTCGTACAGTGTAACCAAATCTGGGTGACACAGTAAGGCTAGAGAGGTAGCCAGGTCAGTCATTTTAAAGTTAACACTTAAGACATTGGCTACAGGACCTGATGCTGGTAAAAATAGCATTGTCGTTTGCCCCAGCTGCTGTGGAAATATGGTTATTTCCAGACTGACCAGGTGCTGGGTGTTTAGCCAGATTTGCATGAAATAGCACAGTGGAGTGACTGTTTGAATAGCTGATGGTAAGGTTGCCTAATCGTTAGCTTTGCTGTAGGCTATTTTGTCCTCTGCATTTGGGTGTATTTAAACTATTTGTCAAAGGTGTTCTTTAGGCTAAGTTCGGCACTTACAAGCTGTAATTAGCTCTTACTTATGCAGTATTGCAGGGGTGTTTTTATAAAGAAGGGAAATACTTTTTACAATGAGCATCCCATTCTTTTTTTGGCACGTTTTGTACCATAGGCTATTGCATACAGACCCTCCAGCTCCTAAATATACAGGTTTCCAGGCTAAAATTGAATATATGAGGCAGCTGTTATAACCTCTGACATCGTCAGAGTCCAACTCAATGTAGATAGTAGTAGTGGAAAGTAAAGGCACATGTCTAACTAATGGAAGCATCAGAGAATGCTTCAAATTAATTTCCGTGGAATTTGGCACAAAAACATGTAGTTGGCTTTTGATTCCAACAGAGGACGTTTTTAGTTCCCAGGAGTGCACAGATCGGTGTCATCTACTTGGCATAAAACTGACAAACCTGTCCTCTAACCAAGCTCTCCCAGACATGAAAGAGGAAATGCATACATGGTGCTATTTTTGAAAACAGCAGATCAGTGCATTGGTAGATTATATAATTCATAAATATGGCAGAGTCCAGTGATATGTTCACCTTTTCAGACATTTAATTTTGAAATTAGCTTGGCAGTCACAAGTCTTGATTTATTTTGTCATCTATGGAGTAAAACAGTATGCTTCCATGAGAACTACACTTTAAAATGTCATGGGTTGTTTTTGGAATATTTTGCCAGTGGACTTGCCAAGACCACAAATTTGACTGAAAGGACTGTCCTTCTTTAATATGAATGCAGCGCTGCTTGAAAATACAGCACAGTGCACAGACACCCATGACGGTGGATTGCGAAATGACATCACATGAGATGTCATCACATGCTAGACCTGTTACAAAGACTGCCTTGCGGAATGGCCCAATTACTTTTTTTTTTCTTCTGAAAAGCATTCCTGAGCTTCTCGATGGGCTCCTGTTCTTGGGAAAGTTCTGACTGAGAGGAGAGCGAGAGAGCTGATGTTGATGCTTGACCCAGGATAATAAACTTCCTTAGTTCCACTGAAGTTGATGTGGTGTGATTTTTTTGTTGTATAACTGATGTTGCAGAGAGACAGACATTGGTTACCAGTAACTTGTTGGGATGCAGAAGCATGATACTCCCCTTAGAAGAGTTGGTGATCTATTGTTTTTGGATGATTCAAGTATGCAGCCTCACCCTTGATTTAATCTAGAGTCAATACAGGACGTTGCTGGGCAATGAGATGCTAACACTAGGCTGGCAGTGTATGGACAAGCACCAAGGAAACATTTACATTTACACTGGGTCTTTATTTGCATACTAGTGACTGTACATTCTGGTTTGGTTTATGATCCATTTTTTCAAATGGACATGTACTAGCACATGGATCTTGTCTATCATGGGATAAACTAATTTCAGTACTTATGAAGTGATCATTGTGATCATCACCCAAAGACTGCCCTGCCATGTGATGGGTCACATGTATGTCGGCAACGGTTGAAAATCCCAGTCCTTCAGAATTGTAAATCTGTTCGATCCGTTTCGGAGAATTTTACTTTGGCAGGAAGCCACCATGCGGTGAAAGTAGGCAGACATTTACAGATTTTGCAGTGTATTCTCAGAAGCGGACCTTCAGTTCACTGAAACAATTGTGGCATTGTGACCCCCTAGAAAACTTCTGAGCCTCTGGGCAGTCTGCGGTCTACATCACCAACTTGTGAGCAATTTGACAGATTCCCTTTCTTTTGCTGTCACTCCCCCCCCCCCCCCCCGCCAAAGCAAGTAGGTATACAATGAAGTGACACATATTTATCAGACCGTGTTTCCTGGATATCCAGTCCGTGATTGAGTTACACAGGAAACAACTGGTTTTTAAAAAAAGGTGAAAGTTCCATACTCACTGTCATACTCACACACAATAAGCGTGACTGAGATTCACGGGACTTATTAACTTCCCTTTTCCTCATGCATGTTTCTGGGAAAATATAGGGCAAGTGATTACTTAACTATCTAACATGCTGTTTTATGAAGGGGAAGCCCATCTCAGCAGTCTTGCAATATTTCTCAATGTCTCACATTAAAGTGCATTGCAGACTCCTGATGTACCAAAAGATTACAAGTGTGGCACTTTTTCATTACAAAACACCTTTCACATTTCAAGTGTAACAGTCATGGGTCACTGAAAACCCAAAGGCTGATTTTGTGTCCCGTAATGAGTCATTGTAGAAAGATTTAAATCATTATGCTTTTATGTGGTTGATTTCTAGAAGAATCTAATACACATAGCTGTGTAGAGCTTGGTTTGGACAGCTGTGGCAAAAGGCCATACCTGCATGGTTCTCATGATCTCATCTCTGAAATTACTCATCATTTTAGTGGTCTAGAGAGATTTGAAAGTTCAAAACATGCTAACATGCTTAACCAAACCAGCATTGATTATTTGTTAATTAGCTATGTGCTTTAATTTCCTGACTATTAACCACGGTTTAAACATTGATTTTGCAAAAAGTTTGTAACACTGTGGTTAATACTTTCAACTTAATTATTTTTCCCCCGCCTGGTAGTTTGTAGCCTAATGCGCACAGTAACTCTGCCAGGTAAAGCATGAATGGGCCAGTCTCTCTCTTTTTCACATACGAATCCCATTAATGTATCACATAAAAACAACATTGGTTTGGTAACACATTTTCATTCTCACTCAGTCACATTCAGTCTTCCATAACGATAAAGATTCCCACTGCAAGCATGTTAGAAGATTACTGTTTGTGGTACTAGGTCGCCAGGGGATCAATTAACATTAAAGGTTTAGTGTCCATTCCCACATCATGCCATAACACAAAATAAATACGAAGAAATTAGTGGGAATGGGGTATTTGTGTGTGTGTGTGTTTCGAGGGTGTGTAGGTGTAGTATTTTTGCTTGAAATGCCCATCCCATACAACTTTTAGATGGCTAGTAGCGCTCGCACCACAACTACAAGGCATGAGCTAACGTTCAATAAACTGCGGTTAATACACGGTTGTGGTCAATACACGTTTTATAAAATCACACAAAATACTGTAATGTGGTTTATATAGTGTAATGCGGTTAATAGTCTGGAAAATACAGTAGTCTAGAAGCCATTTGTTGGAAAAAAGTTTTACTGTGACTGCTGTTTTTCACCTAATTTAACTCTCCACAGCACACTGCAGTGTGGAGGGCATCAGGTTCAATCCAGTCTCATGACCTTGGTTGTGCAGTGTCTAAATGGAGGTCGTGTGAAGTAATTGAGTAATCGTGTTCTCTGAAGGGGGCCTCGTCTTTTGCCAATGGTGTCTTGTATGCCTAGAGATGGTGTGTCACTGTAAAAAGTTTTCATTACCATGTTTTGATAGACCTTTTAGTGACAAAACTTACAACAATTTATATAGCCTATGGAACAGAGGTGTAAGTGGCTTGTTTTTCAGTACCTGCTTGACAGAGTCAATATTGATGGCCTATGCGCTGTATGTGGAAAGAAGTGCATTGCAGCATTCCTTTCATCACCACAGAGAATTCTTTACTCAACAAAGTTTCCCCATACTTTTCTTCTGGTGCAAATATGCATTAGTGTGGCCTCTGGCCAAACAGCAGGAGGAAGAATTACATATAGTTTTGGAAAGCTGCTTTTCCGCTTGAGAAGTGTACACGATTTATCTTTTCATCACATTGCCAGTTCTTTGCGACAGTGCTGTCGTTTATTAGCCTCTCTATTTCAGAGATGACCGCCGCACAAGCGCCTCGCAGCGGGACACCCTTAAGTTTAAGCTCACAGTCACTGCAAAATGGAATAATAAGCCGGGCAGCCGAGCACATTTGATCTCATCCCATTAGTGCCACTGCTAAAACTGTATCTCTATATTGGGCCAGACAGTTTGCAAATTCCATCCCACTCGCCTGACACGTCAGTGGCTCTTTTGAGTCAGCCGAGCTTCTCTGTCTGAATCACATGCCTTTCATAACATATGTGATGAAATCAGAAGCCAAGTGTTGTGAGTCAACTGTGGTCTGACATTAAAGTGAAGCTGAAAGAAAAAGAATGAGGGTGAAAGAGAGAGAGAGGAAGGGGAAGAGGAAGAGGAAGAGAGAGAGAGAGAGAGAGAGAGAGAGAGAAAAAAAAGACAAAAGACAGAGAGAGGCCTTGTTTTTGCTAAACACACAAGTGAGAGCAGTACGGCACATTCGACGAGGGACCGTGTTTATCTTCACAGATGCAATGTGGCCTGGGCGAATGAAATCGGGAGCGCGGGGTCTGATTTCACAACCTCTGGGCCGGCTGCAGTCATAACCTCATTAATTGCTTGTTTTCCCCAAGGCTCCAGTCATTATTCCGGAGCGGTGCCTCCCAACTCTGTCTCATTGCGAGCAGGGGGAGAGAAAAACATTGAAAGGGATGCAAGATCTCTGGTCTCAGTGGCAAGTTAATTATTGACTGATGTTTTGCTTTCAGTTCCTGTTTATCCCTTGGTTTTGAATAAATAATTGTTGTTTAGTGTTTTGGTTTTGTGAGGCAACTCATTTCTGGTGTTAAATCAGCTCTTGACACAAAGGCACATCAAAAAGTCATTCAGTTACCCCTTACGGCTGATGACTGTCGCGGTGACTGCTGACTGTGAAACCAAGAGGGGCTCGAAGTGAAAACCACGGCCCCATCATGAGTCTTCTTTTCCACACATTAGAACCCACAGAGATTTTCATGGGTGGGGTTTGAAACTGAGAGCGGGGGGGGATTATGGTGTGGCGTGCAGTTTACCTGATCCACCCCTCTTGTGTAACCTTTGCGTGGCATGGCGGAATGAACAAGTGTTTTTTAACCCGAGGCAGGGATTTACCTCGCTGGATTTGTGCGAGTCTGATGAGACAATTTGTGTTTACCTAGAGAACCTGAGGCTCACTTTGCCTCTGTACTGCCAAAGCAAGCCTGATGGTGCCACTTAACTCTTAACTTACAGAATTGTCCCCTGTTCCTCATTGTCACTTTGTGTAGCTAAGAGGCTTCTTATCCATAGACGGTGAGACAGTAATGGCAGTATTGCAGTAGAAACCTGTGTTTTTTGCACAGTGTGTTGGACATATTTGTTTATCAGTGAGTAAGAGTGGGATGTGACTGCTGCTGTGTGTCACGCTGTGGCCCTTGGGAGAGGGCTGGGGCAGCAGGCAGGATGTGATTATCGGAGTGGCGTTCCAGTCAGAGACTGCAAGGATTTCCTCCAATCCGGGACATCCACTGGTTTGAGAGGATGGAGCAGGAAAGGGTGGTGGGTGGAAGGCCGTGAGGATTTGTGTGTGTGTGTAGGTGTGTCTGCATGAACAGAAGCAGATATAAGTAGCGTTAAGAGATATGAGTTGCTGTATTTATTTCGTGAAGCTTTTTGGAAGTATGTTTTGAAAAGCTCTATATAAATAAAGTTTATCATTATTTTATTATTAAAAGCATTTGTAGGCAAAGCCAGCTAACTAAGTCTCTGAATGGGTCGTAGAGAGAAAGGCTGCATCTACTGCATGTCCTCTTCAGCCGATGCTCATCCAAGTTGGCTTATGGTAATTTTAAGGCGTACCTTGTTTTGGTACTTTCACTCCATGGGAATATAACTCATGATCCCGGTATGCTAGAGCCATGCTCAACCAGTTGAGCAACACAGCCACAACCACTAGCTTAGAGGCTTTTGCTAACTAATACTCTCCAAGCAGTACTGCCAAACATCATGCTAATTCAAGAACATGTGCATCTGCAAGAACATACAGAGGCATTGCAAAGATAATAGTATGAGAGCATAGCCTGCTGCCATGTTTGCATAACATAGCTACAAGGCCTCAGCTGCATGGGTTTGGATTGGAATGAAGGTACAAGTATTTAGATCGATCCTGTGGCGTGACACATCAATGCAGCAAGGAAGTGTTGTGTTGTTAACATTTACAATAATGGAGAGAAATCTGAAAACGGAGCTCTCCTCCTCTGTGGGAGGATATGAGCGTGAGTGTAGCCATGTGTGCTTTACCTTGGGCTTTTGTTTGCTTTTTAATCTGGAAAATTCTTCCTCTTTTGATTTCACACCTTCTTGTGGTGACCGTACCACGCTTAAGAAGAGAGGAGCGGAGAGGACAGGAAGGATTCTCACTGTCTGAGCAGAGTCTCAGGGCAACAGGAATGGATGGTTACATCCACACTTACATCCTGTTGTTTTTTATCT
>NC_045156.1:4967958-4977958 GCF_900700415.2 Clupea harengus | reverse complement strand
TCAACCCTGAGCGTTATGTTGCAACAGAAGCAAATTCTTACCTTCAGAGACTCGGGATCTACTTTAGAATCAATTGCCTCGTCATTGAGAGTTAGTGACTTTGTTCTATATTCTATTTAATGCTGCCACCTAGTGTTGACTTATTACAATTACAACAAGTACCTCACCTATTTTAGCGGGAGCTTATCAAGCACTCGGCAACTCTCATCATAAAATCCTCTCCTACACTTTAGAAATCGTTACCTTCCTTTTACCACACCGCTATACTGGATCTCTCTATCGTATTGGTCTAATTGAATATCACTTTGCTTTATTAAATGTAAATGCACTCTGCCATTGAAAAAAAAGCCATCAGGGGCTCAGCTTCCTGTGAGGTGTTTGATTGCATGACTCAGTGCTTTGGATATTCTGAGAGGGGAGTTTGATCAATGGAGGCTAATGGCAGAAAGAGAGTCCGATTTCCTGCTGATTCCTGGTTTGGACCATTAAGAAATCCCTAGTTGCCCCAGAGTGGACCAAACGTCTGATGTCATATGCTTCTGTGGTTTGGTGTGTGTGTGTGTGTGTGTGTGTGTGTGTGTGTGTGTGTGTGTGTGTGTGTGTGTGTGTGTGTGTGTGTGTGTTTGTGTGTGTGTGTGTGTATGCACGCTTGTGTGTGCTATTGTAAACATATTTTGCACACCAGCTGCGCTAATCTTCTGCCTAATGAATCCCAGGGTGGACTTCACAGACATCCCCTTGCTCAGCTCTGACTTGATCCCCCGGCGAGATGAATTCATACCTCCTATAGGAGCCCCCCCCCCACACAGAGCCCCACAGTCTTCAGAGCAAAGTTTGATCAGACTCTCTCGCAAACAGTTGCCTTCGCTTTCCCATAGAATGGGACTGTGGGCCGAAATTACCTGACTTAACCCTTGAACCGGCGGTGCCCTAGACGTGCGGCACATTGCTGGTCTAGACCACATGTGGTGGACTTTATCAGATGTAATCCTACATGGGATTTAGTGCTGCATAAATCTGTGTAATGGTTTACACCAACACTAGACAGGATTTGACAGGGACGCAGTGCTTTAGCTGCCTCTAATAGCATATTTTGTCAGGACATCTTTATCCATCTCTCTCTCTCTCTCTCTCTTACTCTCTCTCTATCTCTCTCCCTCTCTCTTTCCCTCTCTCTCTCTTTCTTAATTCCTGACCCCATGTTCATTTAGTACAAGTGCTCCAGACAAGAAGTAATACCCTTAAATAATGCAGCATGTTTTTCACTGGCAGTCAGGGAGGGAGTGGCGTTCCAGGCCTGGACTCATGAATGCTTAAAGCGGAATGTGAAATCCACTTGGGCATCGGGAATGCGTCGGAGAAGCCTAACAAACTCTAACTGGCTGTGGAGTCCCCTGTGGGTTTTCGCTCGGGGTAAGGGGGGTATAAAATCACCCCCCCCCACTGCCCACGTCTCTCCCCCACCTCTCTCCCTCATCTCCTTTCATTTGTTTTCCTTGAGGAGCCACAAAGTGTTCCCATCTGCAATGCAAAACTACAGTTTTAGGTCAGGTAGATTTGATTAAATTGTGATGGTGTGTTATGATATTATTCCACATTGTTCACAGTGTTGGGTTAGGACCCCAGTAAAGAGATGCCCCATCCCTCCTCTGCCCTTGTCTCCACTCAACATAACCTAAGTGTTCTCCACCAGACAATCTCTTTAATCCGAGCCTCTGTGGAATCATTTCTCCTGTGCCAATCAAAATGAAAAGAGTATGATCTTTGTTCTCCTTTGCGCTAATTACTGTGCTGTTACTGCATTCCTACTGCTTTCTGTTAGGTAAACGCTAGTGTGTTGGTTGATGATGATCATTCCCCTTGTGTGTGCATGTTTTTCACGCATGTGGAACCTTGAGAGCACCAGTACTCCATACATTTAAAATTAAAAAATCTTGCACTTGCAAATGCATTTCATGTATTTTTCATGACAGTCAAACAAACACACTATACATCATGGTACCCTGTTTGTGCCTATAGCTGCTACAGTATGCTATAGGCAGTATTCGGGTCAGTCAACGAAGGTGAACTGATATTCAGCTACCTGGAAGAAACACCTCCGCAGAGAGAGAAAGAGGCATAAATGATATTCACTGAACTGGATGAATGGTTGCACGTTTCCTCCGCTTGCTGATTGAACTGATTTGGGACTCATTCCAGATCGGAAGACGCTGTTGAAATGGGAGCAAGAAGCATACATTTCTCCTCAGCTGATCAATAGTGGTCACCGTTTATTTTACTGGACGAATAAGATTTCCATCACAACAATTCACATTCATACATACGTTGTGCAGGATTATGGCTGCTTGTCACTTACAGTATATCAACGTGCTGATACAGCACCCAGGAGGATACTCAGCGGTGTGCTGGAAATGCAGCAGAAATACCAAACCGCGATCATGTGGGAAGGTTCACTCAGCCATGACTGGAGCATGCAGGAGCTGTAGTGACAAGTGGATCATAAGCGCCATGCAGAACTTCTCTCCAACCATCCTGACAGGCGCTTCTGTGATTTTACCCAGGGCTCCAAGTCCTGACCCTGGGGCAAGGTCAGAGTCGTCGTCCCCCCCATTGGATCTGAGAGCTTGGGTGTGTGGAGTCAGATGGCTCCACTCAAGACTGGAGCCGCCGTGTTCTGTTAAACGAGTGGGATGTTTTAGGCCTCGGGGACAGGGATGCAACAGAGGTGACGGGGTTAAGCGGAGATGACGGGTCATTAAGCCATGGTGGTCACGTGAGGAAGAAGCCGCAGGTCTTCTCAGGTCCAGGGTGTCCCTCAAAAGATCAATAAATAACTCCCAGCAGACTGTGTGAGTCTGAACAGGCATGAACTAAAAGAAGTTCATTGAATATTTACTGAGAGTATACAGTGCTGAATGTCTCTGTGTGTGTATGTGTGTGTGTGTGTGTGTGTGTGTGTGTGTGTGTGTGTGTGTGTGTTCTATGAAACCCCTAGATTAAATCTGTGTTTTGATGTTTGGACTCAAATATATGCTGTGTCTGTATTTCTGTAATATTTGTGAACATTATGTCCGTAAACTCTAAGGCATCCCCATGTGCATAAACCGCATGATTGCAGTAATCCCATTCTACGCTAGCAATTATGCACGTCCAGGCTGCATGCCTGTCTGTAAGAGAGTTTAAATCTGGTCCAAAAAAATAATAATGAGCAGTTCTCAGCTAATTGAGTGCACTCAGCAAATGAGAAGATAACCCGGATAGCGCCCGGTTCTGACCCGGCTCTGGCCCAGAGTCAGCCGCCGAGTATGAGTGTGTGAGCCGTGTGATGTGAGGTTCTGTTTGCATACATAAGCGCTGACGCACAGGAGCAGACACTCAAGAGGGGTGAACTGGAGGACAAGTGGTTGGCGGGATTTCATTCAGGGTAATTTATGGGCTCTGGAGCCGTAATTATGAGACGGCAGTCGTGTAGGCTTAGTCTTTTCTCCCAATTAGAAATGACTCGTCAACAAGGCAAACACTTTGGTTTGCTGAGGACTGCTTTTTTTTCATGTACGTGACAGGGTGTCTTGATGCACTTTCAGAAGCCAACAAAACACACTTCCTCATCACACACACACACACGCACGCACGCACGCACGCACGCACGCACGCGATCTAAATGATACCACTCTGCCCTTTAAAACAGTCTCACCTTCACTGCACTCTCTCATGAGGGGAACTGTCCTGACTGAGAAATAGGCTCACCATAAAGAAACAAAGAGAGGGAGAGCAAGAGAGAGATAGGAAGGAGTGAGTGATAGTGGATCAGCTCACATCCCTACAGATGGGTACAGGACTGACTGTCATTGGAGTTATAGAGCACACACACACACACACACACACACACACACACACACACACACACACACACACACACTCACTCTCACTCACTCACTCACTCACTCACTCACTCACACTCTCTCTCTCTCTCTCTCTCTATTTGGACAAACATATGATCACCAATTTCCTGCTACTTTTTGTCCATGTCCGTTTAATTTGGTCTATGATGTTGCCAAGTGTTACAGCTGTACGTGCACAGTCAAACACCACAGCGTTCCCAAAGTCACTACTTCTGGGAGGCAGAGTCATATGTTACAGGGTCCATGTGAGCGAATAAGTAAATGCTTATTGATTTCATACTGTATGTGTGTGTTAGTGTATTTCTGAACATGTACACACACACACACACACACACACACAGACACACAGACACACAGACACGCATACACATTTTATACATTAAGAAAAACATTCACATACTTTTCTGTAGTTTTCTGTAGATACTGTCAGAAAGAAAATAAAACATACATATGCACTTACTGTATCCATACACACACATACATTGCCTTTATCCACACACTAAGCCTTTACAGTGGCAAAAAATAAGGAAGGAGGAGTTTTGGTTTGGGGGGGTGGGGGTAGACGGGGCAGAGAAAATCGAAGCCTTGCGGCTTGCGTGTCTGGTTGTTATGGCAACTCCTCGTGACCTTGACCAATTAGTTCTGTCAGTATGCACATTGGAGAGACCAGGGCAAAGCCCTAATCTTCCGGCATCAGACTGCGGTCCAGGACGAGGAGACAGGCCTGTCTGTCTGATCACACATGACACCGGAGAAACGCCTGCAGCCTGCAGACACAACACCAAAACTCCACACCATATCACACACCATAACACAACACACGAACACCACACCACAGACCGTAACACAGGACACAACAAAAAAAGCATAACGCACAACACTGCACTATATACTGTAACACAACACACAACAAAAATCACACATAACAACACCGCACTACACACCATAAACCAACATACAACAAAAAACACATCACAACACAAAGCACAACAAGTAAAGCCACACTAGGTAAGAAAAAACACATTGTGTACTACCACACAATGAACCTCTAACAAACCACATTGGGTAATACCACACAACGAAACACCTAACAAAACCAGACTAGGAAAGACCACATGACAAACTAAACCACAACAGGTCATACCACACAAGAGAACACACAAATCATCATCAAGGACACCACAGTTGGAAAGACCATACAACACAAAACACAACACAAAACACAGCACAATACCAATATGGTGCGCTACACAACACGATGCAACAGAACAAAATAAAACATAGCACAGCAAAACAACTGCAACACTGCACACAGCATAAAAGGAAAGTACTACAATTAGTATAATGATTCAAACTAGTGATGCTATTATTTACAAGAGAAAACAATGTGGGGAAAAAGATGAATTCCTCTCAATAAATAGCACCAATGCCAGGGCAGGTGTTTGATTTGTCAGTGTAAAGATGCTTTCACACCTTTGTGATCACAGACGCCTCTGGTGAAACACCTACACAAACTGCACTAACAAAGCAGCTCCACACCATGTAATGTAAACACACCACACAGAATGAAATGAACACTAATGAACAGCAACTATGTGTCTTGTAATAAAGCTACTTCTAATTAAAAATCTCTAAATCATTCACCGGTCCCACCTGTATTGGAAAAGCAAAGTGCACGTTGTATACACAACATTTAATTATGGTTAATTAATTAAATTGCTTCTGCCCAGATTAAAAAACGATTGTTGACATTTTGGTCACAATGATTTAAATTCTTTAGATGTAGGCAAGATCCCCCTGTGTCTGGGAGTTGGAGCCAGTGAAGTCCGGGTACAACATGAAAGCAGGTCTCAGCTGAGGGTTAAGAGAGAAGTGAATGGGTGTTGAGTCATGAGTTTCCTCAATCTGCACAGGGCCTGGAGACACTGATGCACCAGACACACTCTGCTGGAGAGCTTGAGTGTAATGCTGTCTCAAGTACACACACACACACAGAAATCTGGGACATATGGTAATTGTGAATCATCTCCACATCAGCCACATTGGGAAAATAAGGTGCAGAAAATCATAGATTGTGCCCCCGACAGAAATGACAAATACCGATAAATGTCAGTTGTCTCATTAATGCCATTTATCCGTCATGTCTGTTTCTCAGTAATGGCCTCCTTCATGTGTATACACATACATTTGGTGCTTCACATATTTTATTCATTCATGATCATGTCACATTATAGTATATTATTTGCTCAATATTGTTATGATGGAGCAACTCGAAGGCTTGCCTTTTGCATCTTGACGTTTATTAAGCGCACACAACATTCAGGACAGATATAGAATAGGCAGGATGGCAGGGATGTTATATGCAGACACAACGCAAAGGCCAAGGGTAGACAAAGACACAAGAGGAAAACTACACCAGGGCATTAAACATAAGACATTGATTAAATGGCAATAGAATTATGCACATAGGCATTTTCGAAATTCGAACATTAATCACAGAAGTAACCCTGTCATGGAACACAGAGTCATGGGAAGTATACTACATCAAGTGCGTTCACGGAAGCACAACGACACGCACTACATAGCCCCCACCAAGCCGGTCAGTTGCCCAGTGACGCAGGTTTGTTGTTGCTTATGGTGAGCACCCCCCTGGTACGCTTCGGCTGCTTATGGCGAAGTAGTGGGGGGGAGGCGCCCAGGTCTCAGAAGCCTGACCTGCAAGGTGAAACGGGGCCACTGCGAGTAGAGGGACTTGGTCTCTGGGTCTAGTGCTGAGATGGTGGCCCAGTCTGGTTGCTGGCCCGCCCCCACCGAGGCCTGAACCCGGGAGAGGACAGGATCTTGGCTCTGATCTAGCTGGAGTTGCTGGTGATCGATGAAGTCCCATTCGCTGTCATCATGGCCTGCTGCTGGAGGATAGAGATGGGTGCCTTGTGCTGCTCGCTACCGCTCGCCGCTGCCTGCTTCTGAAGGCTGGGGGCTGCAGCTGTTACCCCTCGGGGTGGCGGCTCACACAGCAGCCACCTCTGAGTTCGCTGACTCTCAAGCCTCACAACACTGGCAATGCCGTCACTACTCTTCTTCACATGGCCGCCGGAGCATCTGCATTGGCGTGAAGGCGGGCAGCTCGATGGCATAATCTCAAAGTCGCAGTCTTGCAAAGACTCGAGCCACCGAGCCAGCTGCCCCTTCAGCTCTCTGAAGTTGAGCTGCCAGGTGAGAGAGGCATGATTAGTGCGCAGCGGGAACCGTCTTCCAAATAGGTAGGCTCTGAAGTGGTGAGTTCCCAGGATAACAGCCAGCAGCTCTCGAGGAGTAACACAGTAGTTTCTCCCTGGTCGGCTGAGCGAGCAGCTGAAGTAGGTGATCACCCGTTCACCGTGCTCTCCCTCCTGGAACAGCACTCCAGCAAGCCCCACATCAGTCGCTGCGGTTCCGGGAATGCCAGCACGGGAGCCTCGGTGAGCGCTGCTCGGAGTTGATTGAAGGCAGCAGTGCAATGTTCACCCACTGGAACGGCTGCCCTTTCTGTGTTGCCGGTGCAGCGGGCTGGCTGTGGTGGCAAAGTCTGATGGAACGCCGGTAATGTGACGCCAGCCCCAGAAAGCTCCACAGCTGTGTGACGTTACCGGTAGTGGGCCAGTCTCTCACCGTTGCCACTTTCACTGGATCAGCAGACAGACAGATTCGGCTGCGGATGAAGGCAGATGGGGTGGGGCTAAACCAGGCTAGTGTGCGTGCAGTCTTCGTCTCTGGCTGTGAAGGTATCAGTGAACGGCTCTAGGAGCTCTCGTAGCTGACTTCTCTGGCTTGCCTTGAAGGTACAATAGGTCCTCACACGGATGGCACCAATGAATGTAGGTGCATTGGCTTTGTCCTCGTGCAGGGGTAGTAAAATATGTAGGAACATTACCTCTGTGGACTGATGCCAAATAAATGTGGGTGCAATTGTGCAGAAATGTTAATGCTCTCCTCACGAGGGCCACCGAGATGCTTGTACTATCCCGTCCACAGCACCAATAAAATATTGGTGATCTCACCCGATTTGACAAGCATCAACTATTCAGCACGACAGTAGATCAATTATACTGATAACATAGTACCATAGTGGTCAAAATAAAAGATCTGTTACACAAAATCACGGGAACTACATTACATCATACGTAATCACGGCAGCACAGCAACACTCTGGAACACTGCCATATATATGGATACTTTACATAAAGTTTACATAAGCTTTTAGACACGGCACATGGGGTTCAGGGGGTATATGCACATTGTGGAGACACATAAGATGTGAAATAAGATGACATTCAGTGACTGACAACACGCTATTTATACAGGCCCCATGTTCTGTAAATGCAGCACAGTGTGATGTGCAGCAATTTGTGATTTATTGTTCTTCTGGATGCAAAGTGTTGACTTGTGTAGGTGTCTGCTGATGATATGTGCATATTGATTAGCGTGATATGCATATCGCATGCACACCACGTCTACTTCCAGGATTCGCAGTGATTTCTGCTCAGGTTCAGATCAGCTTTGCACCTTCTTCCCACTCCTCGTTTCATTTGCCACCAAGTTATGCATTTACAAGTGAGCTCTCAGTCGCGCTTCTTATCTGAGGGTCTAATTCCCTTCAAGATTTGGTTTCACCAAAGGTTGTTGATATTTGAGCTCAACCAAATTACACCCCTCCCTTCTGTACTCCTGAAGCACTGTGTTGATGGGCTGGGATTGTTTATGGCTCGGTCCGAGCCACTCTGTATGTTTCCCATTAACAGAGCCAGGGCAGTGTACAAACTGTGTTTTTTTTCCTGTAACACTGAACTGATGGCTAGAGGACTGTGAGTGGCAATTAGCTGAATTTGACAAAAACTGTATGGAATTAGAAGGCACCTTTGAGGCAGCTGTCATTCTGTGCTGACCGTCAAAATCAGATGCAGGCAGTCAGCCACGGTACCGACTGAGGTGCTGTGGCTTCATTCAGGAAAGCTGCACGCTTGACAAAGGCAGGCTCTGACTCGGACTGCATGGTAGGGTTTTTCCATTTCACATTTGGTGGAGTTATTTTGGTCAGATTGTGTCCAGTGTTACACCACCGTGTCCAATACAATCCACTGCAAATCTTATTAACTCGTGTTTTAGACATCAGGTTTGTGGGTGTATATATATGAATGAGAGAGACTGTGTGTAAGTGTGTGTGTGTGTGTGTGTGTGTGTGTGTGTGTGTGTTTGGCATGTGTTTCAACAAAATAGCAGTATAGCACTGAAACACGTAATCTATATACACCACAGGAAACAGAAGTGATCTGGATGCCAGGGGAGGGTGACACACTCATTCATCAGTGTGACCTTGCCTGGCTGCTATCAAGGTTTCCCTAAAGGTGTCATACATCTCCTGATGCTGCTTGCCAATTACACACACATACACACACCGGAAAAAAAAAACATTATCCCCTTACCAAAGTAAATGTTCCCCCTGTTCATTTTTATACCGGAAGCTCTGTCTCTGAAACCAGAAGAACTCAATCATCTATTCCATCTGTTTCCAAAACAGAAATAGCATTCAGCCGTTCCGAGGAACCGTGGTGCATGAATATGACTTGGTGTGCCAGGTGAGAGGTGATGGTGGTGGAGGGACGCGGGTTTGACTGTTAAAGTCGAGCAGGAGACGGGAAGGTGCTGGCAGTCAAACTGCTAGTTAATTAGTCGAGCCGTTTCGCATTAACCTTTGACGTCGCCTCTGTAAATGCTGATGAACTGGTCGGCGAGGGAGTCGGGCGAACATGATTACCGCAGATGAAACGTCCCACAAGCAAGGGCATTCTCATTATGATCGCCGGGGTGATGTACAGCCGGGTTTTAATCACGGCGTATCCTCAGCGTTCCTCATCTAACTTACCGCCTTTGTTTTTCCAAGGGCCTAGTTATTAACGATGTTACACAATGGATGCATACTTCCCTCTCGTCGTTTACATGTTTTTAACGCTGATGAACTGTGCTTCGTACTGCCTTTGAATGAAATTACATCTTGTTTTAATGAGGTTGGTAACTTTAATCAAGGTTATCGTGTTTTTCCATCATCATGCCTGGTTCTA
>NC_045156.1:4950458-4962958 GCF_900700415.2 Clupea harengus | reverse complement strand
TGTGTCCTGATGAGTCACAGAGAGAGACGAGGCTGGACGGATGTGAGGTTGTGCGGCATGATGAGAGAGAGTAGAGGCTGGGATGGGAATGTGAAGGCTCCTGGGGCGTGATGAGAGAGAGACAAGGCTGGGATGGGAATGTGAAGGCTTGTGGGGTGTGATGAGAGAGAGTAGAGGCTGGGATGGGAATGTGAAGGCTCCTGAGGCGTGATGAGAGAGAGTAGAGGCTGGGATGGGAATGTGAAGGCTCCTGAGGCGTGATGAGAGAGAGTAGAGGCTGGGATGGGAATGTGAAGGCTCCTGAGGCGTGATGAGAGAGAGTAGAGGCTGGGATGGGAATGTGAAGGCTCCTGAGGCGTGATGAGAGAGAGTAGAGGCTGGGATGGGAATGTGAAGGCTTGTGGGGTGTGATGAGAGAGAGTAGAGGCTGGGATGGGAATGTGAAGGCTCCTGAGGCGTGATGAGAGAGAGTAGAGGCTGGGATGGGAATGTGAAGGCTCCTGAGGCGTGATGAGAGAGAGTAGAGGCTGGGATGGGAATGTGAAGGCTCCTGAGGCGTGATGAGAGAGAGTAGAGGCTGGGATGGGAATGTGAAGGCTTGTGGGGTGTGATGACAGCACTGTGTGCTCCTCAGCACATTTGCTCAGCATCAGAGAGAGAGAGAGAGAGAGAGAGAGAGAGAGAGAGAGAGAGAGAGAGAGAGAGAGAGAGAGAGGTTACTCCAGGTAATGAGCCGTTTGACCTGTGGGCTGCCTGAGTGCAGAGAACCACTGAACTCCTTTCCATCTCTCTCTGTTTCTTTTTACTGCTCTTCTCTCTCTCTCTCTCTGTCCCTTACTGTCCATCCATCTCTCTCCTCCTCCCTCTCTCTCTCTCTCTCTCTCTCTCTCTGTCCCTTACTGTCCATCCATGTCTCTCTCTCTCTCTCTCTCTCTCTCTCTCTCTCTCCCTCACCATACTTCACATATCTCTTTCTCTCTCTCTCCCTCCCTTACTGTCCATCCATGTCTCTCTCTCTCTCTCTCCCTCACCATACAATTTTCAATTTTCAATTTTCAATGCCTTTATTGGCATGAATGTATGGTACACTGTTGCCAAAGCACTTAAACAATAAGAACAATAATAATAACAACAATAAGAACAACAATGGTAATACAGGAACAGATAAGTTAATTAAATAAAAATACATAAAATAAAAATGCTTAAATAAAAAACATTACAATTATAATAATTACGTAAAGAAAAAACATAGACAGATAAGAATAGATACAAAAAAAAAAAAAAACTAAAAAAAAAAAACACTATGAGTTCAGGCCTATGTTTATTGGTGGTATGGCCTGCTCTCGGAGGATGTGGCAGGACTGCACATATTCGGAGGCTAAAATGTTACATGTCTCTATTACCCCCAGGAGGAATGGTAGTTTTTGTTGGTTCGTTAGGTTTATGAAACCTGGGTGGATGTATTCAAATTGTTTGTAATATGCACTTCTTATATTGTGGTATTTTGTACATTCCGTCAGAAAATGAGGCTCATTTTCGACAGCGTTAATATTGCAGTGGACGCATAGTCTCCCTTCGGGAGCCACCCAGCATTGTCTGTGTCGCCCGTTTTCTACTGCAAGACTATGGTCGCTGAGCCTGTACTTTGTTAATAGAATTCTTTGTTTATAATTTTTTATTTGGATTAAGTATGGTGCCAATTTGCAGTCCTTTTTTAATGTTCTGTATACATTTAGCTTGCTGGATTCTTTCATTTGATTCTTCCAGCAGTTAGTGTAATTTTCTATACAGCTTTCTTTTAACTGTTTTAGTTTTGAGGCAATGCTTAAGTCTTTCTTGCTGAGCCCATGTTTTTGGACAAGGGTAGTTGAAGGGGTCTCTCTCTGGGTGTCCATCCCTCAGTTGGGCAGCAGTGTGGTGGTGCCTGTCTGGTTTGCTTATTTGCAGATGGTTCCAGAATTTTGCTGCTCTCTTTTGTATGTCTAGAAGGAGTGGGTATCTTCCCAACTCTGCTCTACACGCTATGTTAGGGCAACTCCTGTTTACACCCAGTATATTTTTGCAGAATTCCAAGTGGAATAGTTCGGGGTGGCTTTTGTCCCATGTGTCCAATTTATTTTTAAATTCAGTTCCCCAAACTTCACTCCCATACAGTAATATTGGTTTCAGTATTGAATCAAAAAGTTTTAGCCAGAGTTTTATGGGGGGGTTATATTTTAGTAGTGATTTCCTGAGCATGTAATAGGTTTTTCTTGCCTTTTCCGTTAGATCTGTTATTGCTCCATCAAAAAGTCCAGTTGAAGAAATCGTTAGTCCTAAATAACAATATTTTTTTTACTTGTTCCAGTTTTTCTTCGCCAATTGTGAAGCTGTAATAATTATTGTGTTTGGAATGTCTTTTTTGGAATACAATGATTTTGGATTTATCCAGGTTAATTGGAAGGGCCCATACTTCACATATCTCTCTCTCTCTCTCTCTCCCTCACCATACTTCACATATCTCTCTCTCTCTCTCTCTCTCTCTCCCTCACCATACTTCACATATCTCTCTCTCTCTCTCTCTCTCTCTCTCCCTCCCTTACTGTCCATCCATGTCTCTCTCTCTCTCTCTCTCTCTCTCTCTCTCTCTCTCTCCCTTACTGTCCATCCATGTCTCTCTCTCTCTCTCTCTCTCTCTCTCTCTCTCTCTCCCTTACTGTCCATCCATGTCTCTCTCTCTCTCTCTCCCTTACTGTCCATCCATGTCTCTCTCAAATTCAAATTCAAATTAAAAAAAGGCTTTATTGGCATGACTGCATACAATACAACGTTGCCAAAGCATGTTTACATAAAATGTACAAGCACAATTAACATAAATAAAACAAACAAACAATAAGTTATAGATGGTAACAATGTGGTATAGAAACATCTCTCTCTCTCTCTCTGTCCCTCTCCCTTACTGTCCGTCCATGTCTCTCTCCTTCTAAATTTTTTTTTCTCTTCATCTCTTTCACTCTTCTCTTCCCGTTTATCTGTTTCTCCACTCCACTCTCCTCTCCTTTCCTCTCCTTCTGCGTTACTCAGAATCTCTTTCTCTCACCTCTCTCCCATCCCTCACACTCTCTTTTATTTTTCAGCGAGTAGTTTAAAGGTTATCCAAATATCACCAGCAGGACCATCGTCTTTGATGTGTCTGACGTGTAGGACTTGAGCATGCTGTAAAAATGATAGTAATCCCTTATACCAAATGGACTTTACCAACTCTGACCTGGTTTCATTCAGGCTTTACTCCATTTGCGCTCAATATTCACACATTCCACTAATCGTCCTGTCAGATCTGAGTCATTGATAAAAAATCTAAAGTGGTCAAAAAAAAAGGACACACAACCACACTTCCATTTAGAATTTTAGACTTCACTTCATCACTTGGCAACACAGAAATTCATTTCACTGTTGTATTTCTGACAGTTGCACATCTTTAGCAAGGCGTCCATGCTCAGAATCATGAGAGGATGTTGCTTTGGTAAGCCTCCTTTGGAGCCCTTTGGTGAGGCTGGTTGGGTCTGCAGGGCCAGAGCTGCATGAGTTACCACAGTCAGCCCGGTGGCTCACAGTGAGTGGAGACTCAGGGATGGGGGGCCATGCAATGTAGGTTAAACTGGAGGGGATTTAGGCCAGGCCTCCATGTGGCCTCTGTGTCTGGATCAATATGATCACGGGTGACACAAATGTTACCCCAGTCATGCAAAACAACCTGAATTTCTTTGACACAAGTGTTGGGAATGCAGAGGTTCGGGCTTTTGGTAACACTTTTGGTTATGGCTCCCTGTATGGCAAAAACAAGCATGAATGTTGTCTCAGCATAACATCCTACTGTAATGTCAGAACTAATTAACATGCAGTATTGTAATAGGAGCGATCATGTCTGTGGTTACATAAGGGCTGAGTGTTGTGTATTATCACCCCTCAGCATATGGAGTGAGACTCCACTCCTCATTGGTCAAAAACACTGCATTCACTGCCCCTTTTCTTCTGAAATTAGGATTACACCGCTTCATTTCATAAACTCAAATGGCACCGCGGTAAACATGTCACGTCTTCATCTGAGCCGAGGCAGATCCCTCCCCCGAACAATTACTGAGAAAGATGGCATGTTGAGAGAGGGGTGGGAAGGCAGGGAAATTAATAAATGCGCATCCGCGCGCGGCGCTAATTCCGCTCGTGGGCGTGGCGCAGCGTGGGTCTATGTGCGGTGGTGGAAAGGCTTGTTTTAAGGATTTAATGTGTTGTGGACGAATTGAGGTTAATCTGTCTCTCTCCCACTAAAACCTATGAAGTCCCGCGGAGAGAGCGCAAAAACAGCCGGCCGGGGAAGATGGGAAATCAGGCGATCGCTTTATGTAACCCTGCTGCTGCTGCTGCTGATGATGATGATGATGATGATGATGATGATGCTGCCGAGGAGTGGGATGGAGTTCAGGAGAGGAGAGTGGGTTGGTCCCCTTACCTTCTCTCACATAATATAGAAACCCTCATCAATTATAGGGAACTTGGTGTTGGGAACACTTTGTTGTGAAAAATAGCACTTTTTCAGGAAAGTTGGAGGTAGTTTGTGGTAGTGTACATGGATGATTGTATATGTATGTATATATACAGTATATATATTGTTTGTGTGTTTTTTTATGTTTGTTTTATGTTTTATGTTCACATGTGTGCAGTTTGTCACTTGTGAACTTCACTTGTCTTGGCACAGTGTTGACTCCTCCATCTACGTAGGTCTGTGCCCTTTTCACCCCTTATGCCTAACACCACCCCCCCCCTCCCCCATTCTCCCTTTTGAAGGAGCTGACACCCAGCTCAGAGACGTGCAGGCGCTCCAGCTCCCCCCCCAACCCTGCAGAGAGGGGAGGCGAGGCACACGGGATTAGAGCCCAAGCTGTCAGAGAGGCGGCTGAGGCGGAGGAACTCAGGGAACAGCAGAGGCCACGAGCAGCAGGCTTAAAGAGCTGCTTCTCAAACATGAACCTGATACACCGCTAAATAAGAACATGTTCAAGGGGGGCCCCCAAGTCATAGTGGGGGCAGTGTGTGTGTGTGTGTGTGTGTGTGTGTGTGTGTGTGTGTGTGTGTGTGTGTGTGTGTGTGTGTGTGTGTGTGTGCTTGTGTGTGTGTGAGAGAGTGTTTGTGTCTATTTAATGTGTGTGTTTGTTTCGAAAGGGCATAAACATGTATTTGTGCTTGAGTGTGTTTAGCTTTGTGCAAACTAGAAGAAAATGTGTGTGTCTGTACGTGTGTTTGAGTGTGTGAGCCTTTGTACAAAGTGGAAGAAAAAGTGTGAGTGAGTGTGTGTCAAGGGTGCTTGTGAGGGTGAGGGGGGGTGAGGGGGGTGAGGGTGTAGAGAGTGAGCCAGAGAGAGAGAGAGAGAGAGAGAGAGAGAGAGTTGGTATCAGAGGGCTCTGACAAGCGGGCAAACTAGGCTAAACCACAGGGAGCTGGTATTAGCGGGAGGAAATTCTTCTCTTTTTGTGCCTGGCGCTGGAGTGGCGTGTGTGCGCCGCAGATAAGACATGGCCTACAAAGCCCTAAGCCTGCGTGCTATCTGAGCCACACAACACAGCCAGGTGGGAAGGATGTGTAGGCTGAGCGCGTCAGCCTAATCAAATGCCTGTGCCTCTTCTCTCCTCTATCACTTTTCTTCCTCCCTTTCCCTCTCTTTCTCTCTCTCTCTCTCTCTCTCTCTCTCTCTCGCTCTGTCATTCTTCCACTCTGTAGTGAAACGGGTCATGACTGTTTGACTGTGACAAACAGCACAAATCCTGCCCGTAACATTACCTTGACATGTCATTTGCCGTGTTTGTCGTCATGCTTCAAATAATTACCAGCCTTTGCAGGGATATTTAGGGCCTGCAGTAGGCCTGGGGTATGTCAACAGATTTCTGCGGATCTCCTTTGAGTGGCGATATTTCTGTCACCGTTATTGTTTTAAGCCCAACTTGGTATTTATGGGTGTGTGGGTGGGAGTGAGAGGGGGTTGGTGTGGAGGTGAGAGAGCATCTGTAAATATTTAAGACTGTGTGTGTGTGTGTGTGTGTGTGTGTGTGTGTGTGTGTGTGTGTGTGTGTGTGTGTGTGTGTGTGTGTGCGTGTGTATGTATGTGTATGTAGTCCTATCTGATCTCTGAATGTCAGTATGTCTCAGCCTGTGAATGAGTAAGTGTGTGTGTGTGTGTGTATATGTGTGTGTGTGTATATATGTATGTGTGTGTGTGTGTGTGTGTGTGTGTGTGTGTGTGTGTGTTTGCATGTGTGCGTGTGTCTGTGTATATCTGTCTTGCCATCTCCCTGTGTGTGAGTGTGTGTGTTTGTGAGTATGTGTGTGTGTGTGTGTGTGTGTGTGTGTGTGTGTGTGTCTGTTTGCATGTGCGTGTGTCTGTGTATATCTGTCTTGCCATCTCCCTGTGTGTGAGTCTCTGTGTGTGTGTGTGTGTGTGTGTGTGTGTGTGTGTGTGTGTGTGTGTGTGTGTGTGTGTGTGTGTGTTCGTGTCTGAAGAATGCCCTACACAGGCACAAGGTCAGTGCTGCAGTAAAAAAAAAAAAAAAAATGGGTCACAGCCAGAAGCATGTTGCCAGATTGGTTGTGCCCATCCTGTTGACGTAAGACAGGCACAGACGTGTAGACTGGGAATGCTAAGGCAGGAATTACCGTCCCGTCTCCCTCCGCTTCTATATATCTGTGATGCGCATGGTATTCTCTCTGAGTTGAGTTACCCGAGCTTGACACCTCCTCACACAATCATCCCAAATAGCTCTGCGTTGCCCGTGTCTCTACACACAACACAACACCCTTATTAAGGCCTGTGAATAGGATATAATTTCAAAGAAAGAAGTACCCTGTGCTCAGTACCATTTATAAGGTTCAAGGTGTTCGTATATGTGATGTGCTGATGATTAAATAATGTCCTGTTAGAGAAAGTCATTTGTTGTATTTTTTTAATTGTCTGTAAAAGTGTGTTGATGTGACGCAGTTTTATACGGAAGGCTGCATATCTACCACAGAGGTCGAGGCTTTGATGGAAAAGAGAAAGCACTTTTATTTATTTGAATTTACTCCACTGTCATGAGAGAGGGGGGTTTTACTTTGCACACTTGAACACACACCAGCGCGCACACACACTCGTATTGTTGTTCGGCAAATAGGAAAAGTGTCAGGGCTGAAATTGGCTCCTCAGGAAATGAAAACTGGTGCAGTTCATGACATTATAAAAAAGAGGAAGTTGTGTCTGTGACGTATGGCTTGTGTGTGTTCCATTACCTTTTAAAAACGTGCCACCGTTCTCGTGAGGATGTCTCCTGCCTTTTCTTTTTCTTTTTTCTTTTTTCTTTGACGGAAATGCGTGTAAAACAATTACGATAAACAGACCTTTGCAGAAAACAGTGGTGCAGCAGGCTTTCCTTCCTGTCATCACTCTCTATCTCTCATTCTTTTTGTTTCCATTTCTTTGTGCCTGTCACACTATATAAACACATGTATATATAATCTAGATACAAATATATACAGTATATAGTCACAACTTATTGATATGGTGTAAGGGGGAGTGTATTATTAAGCTATACTTGTGTTGATATAAATATAGAAATAGCTATATATTCTGATAATATATACCTACTACTTATACCTGTGCCTACTTATATACTGTATAGCTTCTTACTGTTCAGGCTGTGTCTTCAGATTTTCTTCACAGTGTTCACTTTCATTGGCGTGTGACACACAGGAAGTGAGTGGTTGCTGCCATGGCTGCAGGACTCGCCACACATGGCAGGGCTGATAGATGAGCCCACCTGCTGCTGCTGCTGCTGCTACTGCTACCGGTTTGCTCTCATCTCTGGGTGTGCACACAGGTCACTTGAGAAAATGGGCGCACGTGAATGAGAGTCCCTTTATGCGTCATTGAAGATCTAGTTTTCAGAAAACGGAAGAGAAAGCTTAATTAGAGTGGAGCTGACACACTTTTGTTCTCTTTTCCTGTGTTGGTCACCTGAGAGTGTGTTGACATGTCGTTTTGCTTTAAAGGAGTTGCAGAAAACACCTGCTAGTGCCACTGTAGTCCACCAACAGCACAAGGGTTCTTTTTAAGCTGCTGGCCTCGCTGCTGCCTGGTTACAGGTAGGGCAGGAGCTGCTGAGGCAGGAGGTGTTGAGGCAGGAGGTGTTGAGACAGGAGGTGTTGAATCCGGAGGTGCAGGTCTTTCATCTGCAGTCCAGCAACAAAGGGATGTTTACGGCCTCCTCCGTGTGCTGCTCTTCTGTTCGTTGGAGGGGGTGGGGTGGGGGGTGGGGGGGGTGAGAGCAAGGGGGGAGGATGCAGCCACACAGCCAGAGGGGACAGCCAGTCCCAATCTGTCTGTCCAAATGTCCTGCTTCTTGCTCAAACGCTCCCCGGCCCTGGGTGGTGAGGCAGGCATCCAGACGGAAAAGTGTGAGGAGCGCCGCGATCTCAGCGAGCCCCAGCGAGCCTCAGCTGGAGAGGAGGCGGCTGTCACAGGACTCATAGGGCTGGGTGATGAGGTGGGGGTTGGGGAGGTGTGAGGTGAGAAGGAGCTTTTCCTGAAGGGGGGCCCTCAGCTCCTAGACAGCAGCTGAGTCCAGTTCTGGGCTGGTTCTGGCGCAGAACCAGCACCAGATCCGTTCTGGGATCCGAGTCAGCTGTGATACGAGGGGTTCCAGTTCTGTCTGAGCAGCGCCGCTGTTTCCAGGAAATCCCTCCTGGTGTGTGAGCGAGCCCTGGTCTTCACTGGAGGATAAAGTTTGAAAAGCTCTGTGCCGTGCACTAACTCTGTCTGTCTCTGCGCTTGTGTGTATGTGTGTGTGTGTGTGAGAGAGAGTATGTTTTACTATGGGGTGCCAAGTGTAAATGGAATGCATTATGTGCTACAACATGAATTAATTGATTATGAAACTCTTGAACACTGTAATGCCTTTTGACCACGAAAAACACAAACGTGTTAGCATTGTGTCCACAAAATATTGACGAGAGCATATCCTTTCATGCACAAAAAAAACAAAAACTGATGATGTTGTGCAATGAATTTACTGTTGTGCTTTTCATTTTGTGGAGGAAAGGCTGAATGCACTTCTCATTTTGTGGACAAAATAAACTAATTTCATAGACAAAAGTAATTCTGTCACATAACAGATATCATAGGCCAACATTTATACTTTTGTGGCAAGAAATACACAATGTGTTACACAATGATCATTCTGTGCCATTGAACGGAATGAGGGAAAGTATAATGGGCACGAAAGATCTTTGGTCCTGTACATTCTGTGAGTCAGCAAGTTACAGAAGGAATTCTGTCCATGAAAGCAAAGACTGCTTGAACTTTCGTAGCCGTCAGTGTCTTGCTAAAATACAAAAGGAATTATGTTCATGGGCTATATTCCTGAAAGCATGATCTGCACAAAAGGTCTTTGGTCCAACACATCCCGTGAGTCAGCAGGTTACAGAATGTGTTCTGTCCACGTAAGCAAAGGCAGCATGAGCTTTCGTAGACTATCAAACTGACTGAAAGTTTAAGCAGCTTTTGCTTTTGTTTGTGTGATTCTGCATCTCATTGTATGTATGTGTATGTGTGTGTGTATGTGTGTGTGTGTGTGTGTGTGTCTGTGTCTGTGTGTGTGTGTGTGTGTGTGTGTGTGTGTGTGTGTGTGTGTGTGTGTGTATGTGTACATATTGGTGTGTGTGTGTCGATTCTCAGCATCACTAGCAATAGTACCACAGCAGAGCAGGGCTGTTACAGAGGCAACATCCTGTGGGCTGAGTGCACAGAGGAGAGGACACTGTCAGACCCACTGAATATCCTCCCCATCCATAGAGGTTAGCATCACTGCTATCATTCTTATCACATCAGTCACTGCAGCTGGTGCATTATGGGTCATTTAGCCGTTTTGGAAAATGCTTTCATCCAGTGAAACTGGAAACTCAGTGAAGGCGTACATTATAGCCATAGTTATGCTGTGAGGGAACTGCACACCATGACTGACTTATTTTTTAGGGGTGTGTTTTTGAATCTTGGCCAGAGGATGAAACATATGGAGACGCTATGCTATGGACAAACATTATCAGCATTGTCTATAGACCTTTATTGAGGTAAGGAGTAAATATATAGCCTGGTGCCGCCCACCTATTGCTTCCAGCTCAGTGTTTGCTGGGCTTATAGTCTGGAGTTGCTGTTCGCTAAATGAATCGGTGGGCCATTCTGAGGGGCCCACCAATCAGTGACCGGTGAGGGTGGCTAAGTGACATGACGTGTGTTTGAAATGCAGCAGTGCTGCTAGAGCCAGATGAAGCCATACAGACAGTAGTGGCAGCGCTAGCAAACACTGCAGAGTTGGAGCCGGAGCAAGAAGAATGTGTAATAATATTCATCAAGGGCAAAGACATTGTTGCCTAATATATCAGGTTGCACTGGTGGTGGCGAAGTAGGAAGTATAGCAATCCCTTAGTGGTCAGTGCCAATTGGTTAAAGGCTGTTCCAGTGGTTTAAAAATGTACCCAAAGTCTATGCGAGGCCAGACCCTATCCACAGAGTGAATTTGGGTCTGGTTATCCCAGGTTTGTAAATGGCCGATGTTCTACGAATGCTTGCAACTCTGTAACTAGATTGAACATTTTCTCTGTCAACGCAGCTAACATTGACATTCAAACTACTTGGAAACATGGAGACATAAATCTAAGGTTCTTGAGAATTGTGCTTATTTCTTCACACTGCAATTCAGCACTGGTTGTGAAGGGCTAGGCTATCTTTCATGCTTGCTCAATACCCAACTTAGATTGCCTGAGCTGGAACAAACAAAACACAGACATGGGAGGGGGTCATTGATTGGATTGAAAGGACTGTCACCTGGTTTTCTTAGCCTTAATTAGAGGTTGATTGAAAGCTTTTTCTCATGACCTTGCATAAGCCACTTCCAGTAACTTTAGACTTAAAGAGACAATCTGCAACAATTTGCCACTTTTTGAAGCATGTTTTTCTACACAACTATTACTGATATCATTTTCAAATTCATTTTCATGATTTATACGTGAAGGACAGATACATACAGAACACACCTGTCATTCCAACTAGCTGCCTTGGCTATGCACTATGCAGTTCTGTGGTCCGGAGCGGACCACCTTGTGAAATGTAAAAAAAAAAGAAGAAAAAAAGCTATGGCACGGCATTACCAACTAACTACGTGTATTGCCAGAAGACATGAGTTATCACGCTGGCAAGCTGCTCATCAGTGCCAGCTGTGCTGGTGTTTTGTAAGGTTTTGCATGTTTTTTCACTTCCTAGGTTGTACACTGCTGTGTGGCAAGTTATAGCATTGGCTAAAAGGTTTAAATCTCTGGACTGGAGTAAAACCTTTCACTGAATTAGAAACTTTAATGATTCTACTGCGCATGCAAATCAAATGTTTTTCAACCAAATTGTTTTGAGTTGAGTTTTTGTGTCGTGAGTTGAATTGAGTTTGAGTAATCTGAGATGTCATTGAAACAAGCAGATAAATGTGTAGCCGCATCATCAGACCCACTCAGGACTGTTGTCTGAACCCTCCATCCCTCTGTGTGTGTCAGTGTAATGGTAGCCTCCAGACCACGACCCCTTGGCCTCCACCCCAGGCCTCTGTCCTTCTGCAGCTCAGCTGTGGAGCAGCACACTGGCAGTGCTGAGGTCACAGGTCCAGCACCCAGGGAGCAACACTGCTGCTGAGACATATGCTCTGCCTCAGACAACTAAAAGCCCTTCCACTTCAGCCGCTGACCTATCCCTGGTGTCCAGCTGCACCCCCCCCCCCTCTAGAGTCCTGTGTGATGACGCCTTATTTGGATAAGCATGTGCTCATATTCAGTAGCCATTTGAAAAATATTCTCCAAACCAACCACAATCTGTCAATCAACTATGAACAATCTCTTACCATCATGCCACATGTCAACCAACTATTCCCTAACTCTAATCACTACTTCACCTCAGTGTTAAACCTCTCCTCACACCAGCCTTAATACTCACCTCGACTCTTGCTCCTCTACTCTAAGAGTTTTTATGTTCTTCACTGCTGGTTTCAGAAATAGTTTATGGACAACACTGTTGGTTAGATCAAAATAAAGCAGGAGCCTATTTGGTGAGACTTTAATAAAGGCCTGACGGCAGTAGGACCCCAAAGCCTTAGAATAATGACCAGTATAAAATGTCGTTTTTCTATTTCTTATGTAAAGTAGTATTTATTGTTACACCAGGTTTTTATTGCTCTTAGCTTGACACTGTTCTCTCCCGTGTACCCCCCCCCCCCCCCCTCTTCTGCCCACCTGCAGGAGTACACAGCACCTCACACACTTGACATCACAGCCTTTTTCTCCCCCGACAGCCTCTTCTCTTCCTCTTCACACCGCCTCTCTAACTCACATCGCCCCAACTTCTGTTTCTGCTCACCTCTTAAAAAAAACCTTCCTTCCTTTCTCTCTCCCTGCAATAATCACATCCC